>NW_007260035.1:93611-152627 GCF_000164805.1 Carlito syrichta | reverse complement strand
TTCTTAGACCTAGAAAAAACAACACAGGAATTCATATGGAAACACAAACATCCATGAATAGCCAGAACAATCCTCAGCAAAAAAAAAAAAAAAAAAAAAAAAACAAAGCAGGTGGTATCACAATACCAGACTTCAAACTTTACTATAAAGCTACAATCATCAAAACAGCTTGGTATTGGTACAGGAACAGGCATATAGATCAATGGAACAGAATTGAGATTCCAGAAGCAAAACCTCAATTTCTCAACCAACTCATCTTCGACAAAGCCCCCCCCACCTACCACTGGGGAGAGGAGAACCTATTCAGTAAATGGTGCTGGGAAAACTGGCTGACCACATGCAGAAGATTGAAACAGGACCCCTATCTATCCCCATGCACAAAGGTTAACTCCAAATGAATCAGAGACCTAAATGTAAAACCTCAAACCATAAGAATCTTAGAAAAGGAAGGAAATACCCTCATGGAAATTGGAACTGGCATCCAATTCCTGTACAAAACCCGAAACCCACAGGACTTAAGAGAGAAGATAGACAAGTGGGACCTTATTAAACTGACAAGCTTCTGCAAAGCCAAAGAAACCATCAAGAGAGCAGAGAGACAGCCTACAGACTGGGAAAAAGTATTTGCCAACTCTAGGTCTGACAAAGGCTTAACATCCTGGATCTACAAGGAACTGAAATGTACTGAAAAGAAGAAAACAAACAACCCCATTATAAAATGGGCAAAAGATATGAACAGACACTTCACAAAAGAAGACATCCGAGCAGACAACAAACACATGAAGAAATGCTCAACCTCACTAATCATCAGGGAGATGCAAATCAAAACCACACTGAGATACCACCCAACTCTAGTCAGAATGGCAATTATCAACAACTCAAAAAATAACAGCTGCTGGAGAGGGTGTGGTGAAAAGGGAACACTTCTACACTGTTGGTGGGAGTGTAAACTAGTACAACCTCTGTGGAAAGCAGTGTGGCGATTCCTAAAAGCTCTAAAAATCGACCTTCCATATGATCTTGCGAAATATACCCTGAAGAACTCAAATCACTCTATAAAAAAGATACCTGCACACATATGTTTATGTCAGCATTGTTCACAATAGCAAGAACCTGGAAACTACCATGCTGCCCATCAAAAGAGGACTGGATTAAAAAAATGTGGTACATATACACGATGGAATACTACGCATCCATAAAAAAGAACAAAATCATGAATTTCGCAGCAACCTGGATGGAACTAGAGTCTATAATACTGAGTGACCTCTCACAGCAACAAGGAGCCGAGTATCACATGTTCTCATTCATATAATGGACCTTGAACATCCAATGTAATACTATAAGAAAATGACTGACGGTACTGGGAAACTATGGGGGAGAAGGGGATGGGATTAACAGTAGCAAATATCTGTCTGGGGATGGGAAAACACCTCTTATCAACAGGGTGCCTAAATGAAATGTAATTGTACACCTAACCCTTAACTGTACCCCACAAAACCATAATAAAAAATATCGATTAATTAAAAAAAAAGAAAAAAGAAGAAAAAAGGAAAAGACTAAAAAGAGGGAAAAAAAAGAAAGAAAACGTATTTGCTCAGACCAAACCTGTACCAACAAAATTTGACTCTCTTCAGGTAGGTCTCAGCATTTGTTTGAACATCCAGGAAATTTTAACAGGCTGCTAAGTTTTAGAATCAGGAGTTTAGATCACTCTTGTCAGTATTCAGACGTGTCTTACAATTTTTTTCGATCTGAAGGATCAATTTCAGGAGTTACTGTCATCGGAAACAAACAAACAATAACAGCAAATTTCTTTACTACCCCCTCATATTCTTATAGTAATCTCCCATTTCTCTGCTCCCTTTCACAAATGATATTCTCAAAATTATTTTCTACTCATAATTTACCCCTTGCCTCTCTTCTATACTTTAATGATTCCAAATTTAAGTCTCCTACCCAGGCTTCCTTTCTTGCTATAGATTCACACTCTCAATTCCTTGCTTGACAATCAATTGTAAGAACTCAATGGCATCTCAAGCATAATGTAATGCAAAGTTGAATCTTTTGTGGATCACCATGCTTGATGCTCTTCAATAGCCATCATCTCATTAAATCCATCACCATCTATTCCTGTGCTCATGTAAAGCGTACACACAGACATACACACACACACACACACACACACACACACACACACACACACACACACACGCAATCTAGGAGGCATCCTTGACATATCTCACCTTATCCCAGTCACAATCTTATTAATCTATTGTCACCTTTCCAATATATGCTAAATCACTCCCCATCTCATTTCCAACTGTAACACATCCCTCAGCATCTTTAGCCAGGATGCCTTCAGAACCTTCCTGATTGGACACCTGGCTTAGTGTCATGCCTTTCCCTAATCCATCCTCCACAAAGCAGCTAGATTATTTGTTCATAATATAATGAAATAAAATAATGTTATGCTTCTACTAAAAATTTTTCTGGCTGGGCTCAGTGGCTCAGCCTGTTATCCCAGCACTTTGGGAGGCTGAGGCGAGAGGATTGCCTGAGCCCACAGGTTCGAGACCAACCTGTGCAACTTGATGAGACCTCATTTCTACAATAAATCAAAAATTAGCAGGGCACAGTAGCACATCCCTGTAGGTTCCAGCTACTTGGGAGGCTGAGGTGGAAGGATCGCAGGAGCCCAGCAAGTCGACACTGGGTTGGCCGTGAGTGTGCCACTGCACTCCAGCCTGGGTGACAGAATGAGATTCCAACTCAAAAAAAAAAAATTCAAATTCTTACCATGACATACAGAAGCAGCAACACTACCTAGGAATTTGTCATTTTTCAATTATTCTAACTGTTCATTATTTCTCTGTTCATGGTTGTCTCTCCTATGTATCCCCAAACATATTTTTCTTTGTGGCTCTTCTTATCACAACTCTTTTTTAGTTTGGGTCTCACAGGCTGGAATACGTAGCATGATCTCAGTTTACCTCAGTCTCCACTTCCTGGACTCAGGTGGTCCCACCACTTTAGTCTCTCAAGCATCCAAGACTACAGATGTGCCATCACGTCCAGCTAATTTTTTTATTTTTTGAGGTCTCACTATGTTGCCCAAACTAGTCCCAAACTCCTAGACTCAAGTGATCTTCCCGCCTTGGCCTCCCAAAGTACTGGGATTATAAACATAAGCCACGATGCCTGACAGGCGCACTTTAGATTATAGCACATTATTATATGTGTTTGGTTGTTTTATTAGTATCTTTCTCCTCCAATAAATTATAAGTTTCCAAAATTGTCTGTGTTTCTCCTCATATTATCCTCAGTGATTAGGCAAGTGACTGGGCAATAGACCCCTGGATCAGGACTCAGAGTTAATTAAAAAAATACTCGATTAATTAGATAAACTATCTTACAAAGATGGTATTATGAGCTACATTTTTAAGAAGAAAGTAATTCGGATAAGTAAAATAAGTCCCCTAACATCTAATAACCGAGTTTAATCTCAGCTTTGCCACATACTATCTGTGAAGTTAGTTAACTTTTTTATATCTTATTTTTATATCTATAGAATAGAAACAGGTATACAGAGTAAGACATAGAAAGTGCATATTCAAGTTCTTGGTACAAGGCATGTACTGAGTAAGTGACAACAAAAACAGTCATGGTAAAGAGAAATATTTAGGGACTGAGGGTCCCTGGCTATGTCTACAATCTGTCTTTTCATTTTCAGTTTCCCAATCAAAGGCTCTTTTCTTTTGTCTCAGTATTGTATTCATTGTCTAACGAGAATCTTGGAGTATGGGTTAACCACACCAAACAAGTACTTCAGAAGATGTCCTTCTGAGCCAGGTTGACGCATGCTAGGAACCCTAGAGAAAAGCTGTAAGAATGAGTCCAGGACAGTGGGACTTCAGGTACCGTGTCTATACATGGGGAATATGTGTGTGGGGACAGAAATGGAGTGCAGAGAAAATAAAATCTCTAAACATAAATCATAGACAGTCCTTCTTCCTGATATCTTAGTCAATATAGGAATTTGAAGCTATGAATGGGGTTCCCACGGGGCTCTGTGGGGTAAGAGCTAAGGTGCCCACTTACCTGTTCAGGTAGCTCTGGTGAATGGAAGAAAATAAGTAGGTGATGTGTCCACTGAAAACAGAAACACCAAGCACTTCACACACTGCACACAGCCCCACTGCCAGCCATTACCTACTCCCTGCACTGAGCTCTATAAAGCTGCATCTTAAGAGTCCCCTGGGTCTGTTAAGTCCAAGGGCTCCAAGAGGTAGGTAGGCAGGAAATATGAAAAGTCTTGAGTGGGTGGATCCTCAGGGTCTGTCATTTTTTCCCTTTAGAGGTTTTAAAGAAATTAAGAGTGAAGACTGGGTTGCACTTGAGTGATCAACATATCCAGCTCTTCTTTTTATAAAGGAGCTGAGACCCAGAAAGATCCCATTCAACAAGTCAACAAAAGAGCTAAATTGAATAGCAGACCCACTGATTCTCACTGATTTTGAGATTAGGGCTTTTTTCACTAACCATGCTGCAACTCAAATTAATTTCAAAAAGTAAAATAGCATAACCACTAATTATTTAGAGTCAGCAAATAATTCTGGTCTGGCCAGAAATTTACTTGTTTTAAACTTGCCAATTTCTCATCTGCCATAAAAGAACATGAATAGAAGTTAGAAATGCCACTTGGCTCTCAGAGATCTGGGGCATCTGAGGGCAGGCTGATTTTTAAAACACTAAGTCTTAAAACTAAAAGTGTTTTTGGGTCATCTTATTTCACATCCAAACTTTTGTAATGAATAATTTGAGATTGTAAGGGGTAAGAAGCTTAGTAATGTGCACAGAGAAATTATTTACAGAGTTAGAACTTAGACATAATTATCTTGATGCAGACCCAAATTATTCCCAGTGTTCATGCTATCTCTTAATATCATGACTGGGAAAAAAGAGAGAACAGCTGATAATTACTGAGCAGCAACTAAATGTCTGTGACTCTGCTAGGTTCTTTGATAAAGGTTAGCTCATTTAATTGTTAGAGAAATCCTTATGAATATATTTCATCATGCCTAAAATCAATACTTGATTATTCAATAAACTGAGTAAGCATATACATTCAGAGCGTCAGAAAAGTCAAGCATTCAAGTTCATTATATATGGTGTGTACATAGATACATTTACGCATATATACAATATAGGATTTATTTAAACATAAAAGTCTTCCTAATGAAAAACTAGAACTTTATTAATCTTCTTTAGACCTATTTAAAGTTTAATTTTAAAAATTGTTTTAAAAGCTATGTAGAACAATACCAGAATTGTTCAGTATTTAGTGCCTCTAAAGGCTTTTGTTAGTGTCTGCTTGTAGTGTCCATGTTTGTGTTCATTAGTCGTATATGTGTATGTGTAAATGTGTATATGAGAATGGGAAAAGTCTATGCAGGGGAAATTATCTCCCATTACCTGGAAATGAAAAAAATAGGTCTGTCTTCTTAGAATTAGTTAGTATATTAGTCACAAGAGATCAGAAGAGGGAAATAAAAATGGCATCTTTATAAAAGATGATTTCCAGACATTTAAGATTTAACTGATTTAACCTGATTACAACAAATACAGAATACAAAAAATAGTTACCACTTATTGATCACCTACTGCATGAAATATGAGCTATGGCCACCATGTTTCTTAGCTTTGGCCCCCTCCCCTACTTTGGGGAGGTGAATCTCCAATCTCTCTCTCTCAAATTTACTTTCTAGCTATTGTTTTGTTAAGCACTAGCCAGGTCATGTATTCTCTGAGCTACGGCTGCCATGTTTTCTTTGCTTTGGCCTCCTCCCTTACCTTGGGGAGGTGAATCTCCTCTCTCTCTCTAATCTATTTTCTAAATAAACTATATTTTCTAATCTAAAAAAAAAGCAGGTGCTGGTCAAAGGGTGCATAGTTTCAGTTATACAAAATGAGTAAGTCCTAGAGATGTACTGTACAACATACATAGAGCCTGTAGTTAGCTATACTGTATTGTATACTTAAAAACATGTAGAGAAGGTAAATATTAAGTGTTTTTATCACCAAAAATAAAGAAAGAAGAAAGATGGAAGGTAACTTTTACAGGTGATGATGGATATGTTTATGGCATAGATTTTGGTGATGGCTTCATGGCTGTATACTTATTCCCAAACCCATCAAGCTGTATATACTAAATATGCAAGCTTTTTGTATACCAATTATGTACAAAATTACATACTAATTTACTCAATAAATTAGTCCAAAAAAAGAAATTTAATTGTTAGTATTACTTTGCACCTGTTAAAATGAGCATCAGAGATTTTAAATGACTAGTCAGTCCAGACAGATGAAGAGATCAGATGAGATTAGCAGTACTGATATCAGGTCTACCCTACCCTATTATCAAATGTTCTGTTACTTTGTTTCAGATTAATCATCTGATATTCTCCTCCAACTACACATGAAATATTCTGGTGAGCAAGACTTCTGATGAAGAGGAATTTGGGTAAAGTATAATATATTCCCGATATACTGCAAACTCTCTGAGTGTCAGGAGGGCTGAGTCTCTTGGGGCCTAGAATCAGGGCCTCATAGGTACTGATGGTGGGCCCTCTGCAACTCATAGTCACGACTGGAAGGGAATGACTTTGCTAGCAAAAGGAAACACTTGTCCCTTGAGACAAGAAAAGCAGTGCACTTGGAAAGCACTCAGTGGGGTCTATTAAGCAGGGCACCAACACTCAGATCTTTCCCTTTGTGGCTCACCTCCTTGGAGCTCTGTTCCAACATTACTTGGTTGCCTGCATTCCTCTCTCTTCCTCTCTCACTCTTTCTTTCTCTTTCTCTTTCTCCCTCCTCCTTTTCCCTCCTCTGTCTCTCTTTTTGGCTGTCTCTTCTTATTGCAAATATAATGTATATATATAATAGATAAGTAGAAAATACATCTTCCCAAATCTAATCAGGGACTACTAATCAAATTTCTGCTACTACTTCCGAATACTTTTTCTAGACAAAAGAGCAATTGTTTAATAATAATATGATATGTATTTTATTCAAAAAGTCAGAATCTATAATGATTTTTGATAATATGTATCTTATTTTTAGAAATTTCTTTACAATGGTTTATACATTCTTCTCAGTGATCCTATATTAGAAACCCATTTTAGCAACATATCTTCTATTTTAACTAGTATAGCTTTTTTTGTTTGTTCCTTCACATTTTAACACTTTGGAGGTCTACTATATTTCTGTTTCCATTTTCTCATTTTTTTGGAACATTTTTCTTTATTTTATTATAAAGATATGGGGAACAAATCATAATTAGGTACATAAGTAATCTATGTGCAGGTGAAGTTTGGGCCTCCAACGGGTCTTCATTTCCCCCGGTTTAAAACCAGGTACCTTTTGTGTTGTTACCAGTCCCGCTTCACCCCCCTACCCCCACCTTGTGCTATTGGGATTAATGTTCAGGTCCCACTTAGGAGTGAGAACATGTGGTATTCAATTCTTTGTTTCTGTAATAGATCACTATGTTGAAAGAAGACAATCTTGCTTGTATAAGACTTGTAAGTTAGCTTTAAATTTATTTTGTTGTGTTACTAAAAATATTCAGAAGTAAGTAATTTTAATTAGGAAGAATTGGTGCCTTTATAATATTTGTTTAATTTTTCTATTTAGGCACATACTTTGTTTCCATTCATTCAATCTTATTTTTAAATCTATCAATAATATTTTTAAAATTTTTTTCTATAACATTTAGTATTAAAATGTGCGTGAAAAAATAATTTTTTTAATTTAAAAGTTGAATTATTTGTTAATTAAAATATTTTCCAATATTTTGAAAATTAATAGTTTTGTTATATTTGGCATATCATCTCAATTTTTAGTAATTTTCCATTTAAACATTTACTTTGTATCTACAAGTTAGATGATTTGATTTGTTAATGAAAATAAGTTCACATTCATTTATTTATGCAATCTAAAAGAATTTAATGAAATTTTCTATAGATGTGTTATAATGCTAAGCTCTGAGTACAAAAATCTGGTTACCATAAGAGTTTTCCATTATCAAGTACTATTATATGCCAACTAGCATACTATCCATTTTGCATACATTATTTTTATATTTTATTTAAAAACTCAGCAATCTTTTTTAAAGTCAATGTTACAAGTGAGTAAATTGAGTCTTAGAGATGTTGAGATTTTTCCAAGACCATAACTTTCACAAAGTTCACACTTTTTAATATTAACAATACAATCCATTCTTTCAAGAGGCTTATGATTCAAACAGAAAGCAATATGTAATAAACAGAAAAGGACAGAATAGTAACTAGATGCTGTGATATAATACTACACAAAATGTTAGAAGCATAAAAATAACAGAACACTTGTTTTGTCATTGTTGAAGGCAGGGGCAGCCAACAGGCAGAGGATAAGTAGTAAACAAGTGTCCATAAATGCTTCATAGAGTAGAGAACCCAAAAGATGAGTCAGTGTCTGGCCTATGGCATCTATCTAATAAATGTGATTTTGATGAATAATTAGAATGATGTGCAGTTTCTGGGCATATGAACATGGGCAAATAGAGGCTACTAGAATAAAAATACAGAGGCATGAAGCAGCCTGTTTGTCCAGGAACCACTTGTGGTTCAGTATAGCAAGAGCAAATTATTTGGGGATGGGAAAAGTAATTAAGGATAATAAGACAAGAAAGATGGGCACTTACAGTGATTATATTATTAAGAGATATGTTCAAGGTTTTGGACTCAATCCTTGAGCTATATATAAGAAACCTTTAGAGAAAAAAAAAAAAGGTAAACAATGGGATCAGATTAGAAGAAAATGTGATATGAAGTGAGAGGTAATGAAGGCCCAGGATAAGGTAGCAATCATGGTAATGTAGAAGCAGAGAGCTGCTAAGTCAAAATCTTGCTATGACAGTTGTCAGGATTTAAGGATTTAGTGTTCAATTATAGATAAAGGAGTAAGTCAAAACAGCTCATTTCTGTTAAAAGTTTCTCTATCCCCAGCTTGTTACTAATTAGCTTTTCTGTTTCAAGTATTTACTTGCATCCATAGGACCCAGGTTAACGTAATGAGTCCTTAGTGACCTACATGAAACAGACAGACCCCACCATGGCAATCATGTGACTAACCCACCCATCTGCTTATCTGCCTGCTGTCCATCACCAGTGGACATCAATGCTTGCACTTACCTGCCCCTTCATGATGATGTGGAGCAGGCTATTACCCAGTCACCTTAATGACCATCCCCCATCAAAGAGAAGGATTAAAAGGATTCAACAGCCGGGCTCGGTGGTTCAGCCTGTAATCCCACGCCTTTGGGAGGCTGAGGTGAGTGAATTGCCTGAGCCCGCGGGTTCGAGACCCGCCTGGGCAACTTGGCAAGACCTCATCTCTACAATAAATCAAAAAATTAGCCGGGCATGGTAGCGTTCGCCTGTAGTTCCAGCTACTTGGAAGGCTGAGACGGAAGGATCGCCAGAGCCCAGCAGGTCGAGGCTGCGGTGGCCGGGGGCGGCCACTGCACTCCAGTCTGGGCAACAGAGTGAGACTCCAACTCAAAAAAAAGGATTCAACCACAAGCAGCTATTTGCCATTGCCTTACTAGATTCTGGTGCGTCCATGTGCTCTTTGAGCTATGTCCGTTGCCATGTTTTCTAGCTTTGACCCCCTCCCCTGTCTTTTTTTTTTTGAAAGTAGAAAGAAGTAAAGTTTATTATTCACCTTTCACAGAGGCAAGAGTGGACCACTCCCCTACCTTGAGGAGGTGAATCTCCTCTCTCTCTCTCTAATTTACTTTTTAAATAAACTTTATTTTCTAACCTAAAAAAGAAAGTTTCTCTGCATTTGTCAGAGTCCTTTAAAAAATGATAAACAGTAATGGTTGTTTTTTTTACATTTTTCCTTTTCTTTTAATCAAAAAGTATATTCAACAAGTTAAGAAAATATACAGGACTAAATTGCTTTATTTTTATGTAGAATTTTTGTTGTTGTTTCATTTCACCTTTTCTGAAGTCTATTATTTACATAGTTATTATTTTGCTCATTAATGTAGTGAAATATTTGAGGAATTCCTGAAAAATGAGTAATTATTTTAATACTAGAAAATATATAGAAAGATAAATATGACATTTTGTCTAAGTTTAATTGTTTTTAACAACTTTTAGTATTTACACATATTTTTATTAGTGCATTTAACTTTACAATTTTTTTACTGATATAATTTTTTTCTGTATAATTTGTAAACACTATATTTGCCCTTTTGCATAGCTTTGCAGCTTTTTGTACAATTTAAGAACTATATAAGAAAAATAATGTTTCCCGTAATTTGGGGAAAAAATGAGAAAAAGGTTCTTGTACTACTGTTTTAGATGAATGTGGAAGTATAATTGTTTGATAACTTGCAATTTGTTTCTCAACTATTACTAACCTCATCATTTGCATTTTGTACTTTCCCCCCAAAATGCCAATTCAATCAAGATTTAAAATTACTTATAGAATATTCTACTGTTTAAAATATTGATCTAGTAATATATATTGTATCTAAGTTGTATTTTTTCATTTAATTACATTTTCCAAGAGAGTGGTCTATTCTAAGAACTTGTTAATGAATCAGTTACTAGATTATTTTCACTTTTTAATTCACATTAATTTAATTCTTTCAGTTTACCTAATATAAATTATTTTTATAAACTATTTCATTGTTTTATACTGTATAATCTAAATTGAATAATTTAATTACATGATTTATAACTTATAATAAATTAACATATAATTTAAATTGAAAGATTTGTACCTTAACTTTTTTTTTGTTAATCATAAAAAATACCCCCCAATCTTATAAAGCTATGAATTTACACAGAATATATCATTGTATTTCATGTTTTACTACATAGCCTTCCTATTTTATTATTTTTAAATTGTATTTAAATATGCACACAATTCAATTGTATTATACACAATTTAATAGTTTAAATTGTTTTCAAAACAAGATATATACAATATATATAGCAATACAAACTTTAACAAAATTTAATATTATTTAAAGTTAAATCACAATATAATTTATATGCAATTACTTGTATCTAATTTTAAACACTAGGTGGACAGTGTGTGTTATATGAAATACATATTGTCATGCATAGCTATGATGTTTATGTGTATGTATGTGTATGATTTTATATATCTCCTTTACATACTATTTGGGAAAAACATCCCTTTTCCATTATGGCAGCGTATCCATGGTAGTAAGTAATTTCCTTCGGGATGATTCACTTTAAACAAGGATAATAGCAACATGTAACAAAATAAGGAATTGATTATGCATATTTTTGGATTTTTATTATTTTTGAGTTAGAGTCTCACTCTGTCGCCCAGACTGGAGTGCAGTGGCCGCTCCCAGCCACCGCAGCCTCGCCTGCTGGGCTCCGGCGATCCTTCCGCCTCAGCCTTCCAAGTAGCTGAAACTACAGGCACACGCTACCATGCCCGGCTGATTTTTTATTTTTATTGTAGAGATGAGGTCTCGCCACGTTACCCAGGCGGGTCTCGAACCCGCAGGCTCAGGCAATCCACTCACCTCAGCCTCCCAAAGCACGGGATTACAGGCTGAGCCACCGAGCCCAGCTTATTTTTGGATTTTAAAAGAAAGAAATTGAACCATTATTTTTTACTAAATTATGACCCAGTTTACCTTGGCAAAACCTGTTGGTTTGAGACTTAACCATTGTGCCAGGCTGCCATCCAACAACATCTGTTGAAGGGAATTCTATTGGTAGGTTATATGCCAGATATCACCTTTTAATATGCTAAAGGGATATTAAAAACACCTTATCTAAGCAAGTCTTGAAAAATCAAATTGTTGGAGTAAAAATAAACATCTTCTGAATCTTGGCTTTTCAACATGTCTCCTGCTCAAAACTTGGTTCCCAGTAGTATTTTGCAAAGCCTCCGACGAATCTCTTTGGTTTTAATGGAATAGATGACAGGATTGAGCATCGGAGGCACAAAGAGATAGATAAAAGACATGAGCGTGTGTATATACTGTGGCGCATGCCTCCCATAGCGAGCAGCCATGGATACACTAACCATGGGCACATAGAAGATGAGCACAGCACACATGTGTGAAACACACGTGTTGAGTGTCTTTAAACGTTCCTCCTGGGAGGCGATGGCAAGTACAGAGCGGAGTATGAGCACATAGGAGAGGAGAATGAATGTAGAATCCAGGCCAAAGGTAGAGATGACAATGAATAGACCGAAGATATTATTGATTGTGACGTCACCACAGGGCAGGCGGATCAGATCTGGATGCAGGCAGTAGGCATGGGAGAGTATGTTGTCCTTGCAGAAGGGTAATCTTTTCAGAAGGAAAGGCAGTGGTAAAACCATGCAGAAACTGCGGAGAATAACAGACATTCCCATAAGCGCCACACAGGCATCAGTGAGCACTGTGGCATAGCGCAGCGGGTTACAGATAGCCACATACCGATCAAAGCTCATGACCAGCAGGATCCCAGACTCCATGAAGGAAAAGAGATGAATAAAGAACATTTGGGCCATGCAAGAATCAAAACTGATCTTCTTTAAGTGAAAGCAAAACGTGGTCAGTACCGTGGGCAGTGTGGAGAAAGACACACCTAAGTCATTAACTGACAGCAGGGACAGGAAGTAATACATAGGTTGGTGTAAGCTCCGTTCTTCCTTGATAATGAAAAGAATGAGAGCATTTCCCACAATGGAGACAATGTAGAGGACACCAAGGAGCAAAAATAGCCAGTGCTGGGTAGTCTCCAACCCTGGGAGTCCTGTCAAGATGAAGGGAGGCAACCCTGAGCTGTTGTGGGGTTTACCTCCCATGTTGGGACTCCTGCTTAGATTCTAGAGTCACTATGCTATAAAGAAGACAAAAAAGAGTTTTATGTATAGTCTCTGCCTAACATTGTAAGACTTTTATATATTACACAGAACCTCACTTTATGGCATTAATTAATGTTGTACACTAAATCACTCATCCTTACCTCTCATTGTTACCAAGATTTCTGGAATAATCTGTTGTCTCAGTTTATCTGGCTGGCATGACAGGTGCCTTTGCTCTCCTTTCCACCTTTGTCTATTACCACCATGCTCTTTCTCACATTTAAAGCTATGAACTCTTTTCTTAATCAATCTGTGGATATCAATCACTTTATTTGAAACACAAAACAAAACTCTTCTTTCGGATCACTACTATTTTGCTCTCTTTCAAAGCAATCCACTTATTCATTGAAACATAATCTTTTTTCCCACTCTTACATGTTACTGAACTTTCACTACTCCTGTTTTTCTTGCTTTTGTGTAGTTTCTCAGTTCTTTCATCCATTTATTCAGACAGGTGATAAACAGAAACATTTAAATTCATAGAAATAAACTTCTAGGCATTCATCAAAGTGCACTAGACCTTCATATTTCCACCCACCTTTTCATTCTTCTATCTATTTAGCTTAAGACACCACTATTGTCCACAGATCATTTAATTTACTAGAAAGTAAGTTTTTCATAATTGTTTACAACCAAATCGCATCTAGCTCCTGAATGCCATGGGATTAATAATCAGTTCTCTGTTTCAAAGGATGGTTTCTCATTGGCATTCTCTATCTCTTTGAACAATGCAATCATTATGTCCAAGAATGAGACTCAAATATTGATTTGACTTCTTATCCTTTATCTACTACATTACACCGTGTAACAGCCAATCAAAACACCAACACCAAAGTGTCTCTGTCAGCACCTTTCTCCACTTCATTCTAACTGTAGTAGTTCACCTTAGACTCAAGAAATCACATTAGTAAACATAATAACAGCCTCCTAATAAACATCTTGCCTCTCTCTATTCATCTCTAATCTGAAGTAGAACTAATATTTTAAAAATCAAATCTGAAAAACACTGTTCTGATTAGAATCCTTAAATGGTCCCTCATCAAATTAAAGGCCCTCTATGGTTCTAAATTAGTATTTATGGCCTCAATTCCCCAAATTCTCTTTCTTACACTTCAGGACACCCAGATTAGTCTACTTGCCATCATCCATACTTGATCTGCAGCTTCCTAGCTCTCCAAGGTTGCTCAGCCTGCATGAACATAACCATTCAATCGATCTTCCAGGGCTGAGGTCCAAGAATGCCCTCCTCCAGGAATGCTTGGCTGGTTTTTACCAACAGACGTAATGCCCTCCTACCACTCACAGATCTGTCTTATATCTCCTCCTGTGTCTATTTCCCTGCCTAGCTTGCATTACAGTTTTGTAAATACTATGTTTTCCTCTGCCTCACGAGCGCCAGGAACTTAACCCTGACTCTTATTCAGTCCTTGCTAAACTACGCTTAGTGCAAGGGCTTGTTCCAGAGAGTACTCAGTAAGTAAATCACTCACCTTTTCTGGGTATTGATTTCTTTGTTGTAAATTGGAGAAGCTAAGAAACTTTCCCAATGTGATTGTGAAAAGCCCAAAGTCAAAAGTTGTGAAAACTGTTAGGACCCAAGCTTTTGCACCTATAGACTGCTCTACCACCCTCACCTTCCGGCTTTCTTCTGCCTTCACTACTCCATTTACATCCTGGACTCCTCTACTCTTTGTTCTCAGGATATAATTTGTTTTCATTTTAGATTCTTAAGAGCCCCTTTCCCTACCTACAATCTCTTCCTATACAATATGCAGTATAAACACACTTATGATTTGGAGTCTTTTAACACTAAATAGGGTACTACCAAGTGGTTTCCAAAACAGCCCAGGTCTTTTTATATACCGCCTGACACCAGAGTTTTCTAAAAAACATACAGCAGTGATTATTCACACCAAGGCGTCTACATGCAAATCATACCCTGATGGGGTATCTTTCCTTAAAAAATAAGTTGTGAAGCAGAAAGCACAATGGAAGTTCAGAGATCAAAGGCAAAAGACAGAAAATATAGCACTGAGAAGGTGATGAAGGCAAGAGTATGTGAAGGGGAAAAAAAGAAAGCTGATTCAGATTAGAAAAAACCTTTCCTCCTTCAGACGGCTGTATTGTAGCACTCAGGAATTTCTAAACTAAGAAAGTAACACCTTAGGGCCTGAATTTGGAGTATCTGACTCCCTAACTTACCCACCTGAATGAATTCTATTCATAGAAGGTACAGAGGAAGGCAGAGCAGTGCTGGGGACACTGCATGCTGTGCTCATATCCCTCAATTCTCTCTACCAACTCCCTGACCTGAGCAATATATGGTTGCATCCCAGAAGTCCCTTAAGTTGTTATCAGTTAGGTTCTCAAGGACTAGGGGGAATATGGAACATCTGGAATGCTCCACACCTCCCTTACTTAGCATTTCATTGCTCATAAGGGGTAAGCTGGAATGATCAGTACTGGAAGGTACCTGCATAAACATTGTATCTAGCCTCTCATTTTACATAAGAAGCAGTCAGAGTTAAAAAAAAATAATGTCTCATATTTCTACAGTTTGTAAGGCACAGAGTGATCATTTAAACCTAGGTCTCCTAAATCAATTTATGATTTTTCCACTATACAACTATAATTATTATCCATAAGCTATGCTAAATGTTATAGAGTACTTAAGCACCATATAAATTAATTTCAGCATTTACATTAATTAGAATATGTTAAACTCAAACCTGGCATCCATGAAATTAAACTCAAGCATAATAAAAACCTGGGAGGGACAGTGTGGCTGAACATATGTATACTGTAATTATAGATCAAATTATATAAAATATTTACTCTGATTAATAAAGTGTTTAGAACATTGAACTGTGCTTCCTTTTCACAAATATTTATTAAATATCTACTAGAGAGACAATAAAGATAAAAAAGACTAGTTGATAAATTTGGAGCTAGATGGACCTGAGTTTGAGTCTAGGTTTCACCATTTGCCTTGAGAATGCTTTTTTTTTTTTTTTTTTGAGTTGGTTGGAGTCTCACTCTGTTGCCCAGACTGGAGTGCAGTGGCCGCTCCCAGCCACCACAGCCTTGGCCTGCTGGGCTCCGGCGATCCTTCCGCTTCAGCCTTCCAAGTAGCCGAAATTACAGGCATGTGCAACCACGCCCGGCTGATGTTTTTGAATTTATTGTAGAGATGAGGTCTCGCTGCCCTGGCGGGTCTCGAACCCGCGGGCTCAGGCAATCCACTTACCTCAGCCTCCCAAAGGCGCAGGATTACAGGCTGAGCCACTGAGCCCGGCTGAGAATGCTTTTAACGCACATAAAGTGTAATTTTTTTACTTGTAAAATAGGTAGTAATCATATTTATGTCACAGAACAATTGAGATGATTAAACAAGATAATACATAAAATCATTTAGCTTACTGGCTACCATATATCTCTCATGGGATGTTAGTGGTTAGATTTAAGGTCCAAATATTAATTCCTAAAAATAAAATAAATAGAAATAGATATTGCCCTTAGTGTACAGCATAATAGAAATAAATATTTAAAATAGCTTAAACAAGCCAGGCTCGGTGGCTCAGCCTGTAATCCCGCACCTTTGGGAGGCTGAGGTGAGTGGATTGCCTGAGCCCACAGGTTCGAGACCCGCCCGGGCAACTTGGCGAGACCTCATCTCTACAATAAATCAAAATTAGCCAGGTGTGGTAGTGCGCGCCTGTAGTTCCAGCTACCCGGTAGGCTGAGGCGGAAGGATCGCTGGAGCCCAGCAGGTAGAGGCTGCGGTGGCCGGGAGCGGCCACTGCACTCCAGTCTGGGTGACAGAGTGAGACTCCAACTTAAATTAATTAATTAATTAATTAATAAAATAAATTAAAATAGCTCAAACAATTATTTTTTAGGAAAACATTAGCAGACACATCTAGATGAAATAGTGTTTAATAACAGGAGACACACTTGAACTAGATCAGGGAGGACAACGAGGAAGCTGGCATTGGAAAGAACCTCTCACATATCTAATATTCATCTGAGACCAACCAGGATGAAAATACAATAGCTTTTTAAGAATCTCACTCATAGCTAAATCAGACCAAAGGATTCAGTGCATTACCTAATAAACTCCTAGATCTTCTCACAGTCATACTGATTCTCATAGGAAAAGGTCAAAAACTCACCTGAGCCCTCATCAATACAGATGGATTTATCAAAATTCTGCATCCATTATTTCTTTGCCATATGTCTTTCTCTTCAACTTCTCCTTTATGAAAAAATAAACTGTCTGTTCAGTTATGACAAGGTCACAATTCCTACCCTCAAGGTCTGTAGTATAAGACAGGAGTCCCCAGGCCCTGGGCCATGGACTGGTACTGGTCCGTGGCCTGTTAGGAACCAGGCTGCATAGCAGAAGGTTAGTGTTGGGCAAGCCAGTGAAGCATCATCTGTATTTACAGCCACTCCTTGTCACTCGCATTATTGCCTGAGCTCTACTTGCTATCAGATCAACGGTGGCATTAGATTCTCATAGGAGCATGAACCCTATTGTGAACTGTGCATGCAAGGGATCTCAGTTGTGCCCTCCTTATGAGAATCTAATGCCTGATGATCTGAGGTGGAGCTGAGGCAGTGATGCTAGTGCTGAGGAGCAGTTATAAATACAGATTAACATTAGCAGTGAGGTTTGACTGCACAAAGACCATAATCAATCAATTGCTTGCAGACTCATACCAAATCCCTATCAGTGAGTAGTGAGTTGAGGTACTTTCATTGTACAGCTGCATCTGGTGGCAGGTTTCAGGTCAGAATCTGACACTGATTTTAATCTGCATGTGGACCCACCCATTATTTTATTTACTATTTCTGTCTATGACTCTTTTTTTTGTAAGGTGATTTATATAATTATTTCATTATGTATTACAATGTAATAATAGTAATAAAGTGCAAAATAAGTGTTATATGCTTGAATCATCCAGAAACCATCCTCCCCCTACTCCCAGTTTGTGAAAAAACTGTCTTCCATGAAGCTGGCCCTGATGCCAAAAAGATGTATATTAACACAAGTATAAATTTAGACACTTATCCAACGTTATACATAATTTTAGTCATGCGACTGTATAAATGGATAAGTACACCAGTTATAATCTAGTTTGAGAAACTCCAAAAGAATTAAAATTCAGTAAATAAAAATGGTAAAAGATACAGGGATGGTTTTAGGTGACAACAAAAGAAAGGGATTTGCAATATTCTAGGGCAGTCTGAGACGATGTCCAGGTACATGATAGCTCTTTTGACTGCCAAAGAATAACCAAATATTATTGGAGAATATTGTAGATAGAATGTCTCCCAAAAGATGTTCATGTTTCAAATCTATGTTATGTTTCATGGCAAAAAAAGCTTTGCAGATACAACTAAGATTATAAACATTAAGTTAGGTTGCTTTTTTGGTGGTGGTTGTTTTGTTCTTAATGATCCAGGTTGAACTAAACTAACCACATGAACCCTTAAAGCATATAACTCTCTCGAGCTGGTAACAAAAAGATGTGGCAGATAAATCAGAGCCTTGAAGCATAAGAGGCATTCAGTCCACATTACTTGAAGGAGGACAAATAAAAAGCATGAGAAGTAATGTGAGCAGCTATAGTACTGTTGTTAGGAAGAAAGACCTAGTCACAGCAAGGGAATCGCTAACCCAGCAAGGGAATGGAAGCCTTGATCCCACAACCACAGAGGCATGAAATGAACCAACAACTTAAAGCAGTCCTGCCAATACCTTCATTTCAGCCTTGAGAGACTCTACGCATTTAGGGTTTTAAGCTGATAAATGTTTTTTTTTTTTTATACTAGCAATAGAAACTAATACAATGAGTCTTGGGCAAAGGAAGAGGACAGGCAGAAAAAAAAAACAGAAGCATCATTACTGACTAATAATAACAATACAAACACAGGTATGAAGGTTTGGAAGGGAATGCTGGGAAAGCAGAACGAATGGCAGAGCAAAGAGAGTTTCTAAGGTTTATCAAGTGAGTTAGAAATGAATAGCCTATGATAACTATAAATAGTGACCATGGTTGGGCCAAGTAATTTGGAGGATAGTGATATCTCCACCATTTCTATTAGTAAGGGGGAAAATGACACATTCAGACTCAATAATAGAAAGTTAAGAGTTCCTGTCTTATCACATCAACATTAAAAAAATAAAATAAAAAGTGAGATCATAAGCTGAAAGTAATAGAAGTGAGTGATTTTAGAGGAAAGAAGATGTAAAATGGGAAATATGGAATCACCTATGACCAGTATCTAGTGTCCATTACAATTGGGCTAACTAACAGAACCACTGAGTTTATGATTTCTCCAAATCTACCCACCCTGTTAATCACACTACTCTTCTATTAAAAGCTTTTTAATTTTTTTGACCACTTTGCAGCTTGCTATTCTCTTGCTTCAGTCTGGATGATCTGCTTCCCAGACCTGTTATGCAGCTGTCATCAAGAGATTTGCCCACTACTCTTCTGGGCTGAAATCCTGTTTCCTGGATCCTCTCTCTCTCTCTCTCTCTCTCTCTCTCTCTCTCATCTTTTACAGTTGTTAGCTAAAGGTTTTCCTCCTTCACACTTTACTTTAGAAGTCTATTTTTAATTGAATACATTGTTTTTTGTTTATTTCTATGCAACCCTGTTTTTCTCTCCTTTTCTCAACTTTTCTATAAAAAACTTTTTTTTTGTCATACATTGTGCTAGGCACCCATTAAGAGTTTATTTTATCTTGAGATCCTTAACTGTAAGAGGATTTTATGCAACAGTGATGATTCTCTTTTTCATCTTGGGATGAAAATACAGTCACTTACTCATCAAGGGACTAATCGCAAACACTTCCTCATCTAGAAAACAGAACATAACCAGTAATTAAGACTATGTGTCTAGGTTTCTCCGTTTCCCTGAAGTTTATTTTATTTTACTTTATTATATAAATGTGGGGTACAAGCTCTGAAGTCTTTAATTTAAACCTGACCTGGATTTTTCTATATCCACCATTAGATTTGTTAGAAGTAGGGATGGAAGAAATAGTCTATAAATGAATACTCCATATTGGAATCACTTCCTGCTGTGGAGTGGAATGGATGTGAAGCCCCATACACTCTTCAAACTATAGAGTGACACAAACATATGGTGTGAGGTGCATGTGTAGACCAGACAAAGTTCAGCACAGAAGAGACTTTTTGAATGTGTAGATGTGAACCTAGAAGGCAACATGCCAAATTACCTTACATAGAACCAAATCTCATTTAGTAATACCTTCTAATGTTGTAGGTCTATGAGATTTTCTATTTGCCAGTACTAACTTGAAAAATGTCTTCTGCTCTTCCACTGCATAAATATACTGGCATTTGCTTCCAGCAGCTCAAGCAGACACACACTGAATGGTCCCTGGACTTACTCCCAGCCCACAATAGGTGGGTGACTCTGGTCTTGCTTAAAGAGACTAGGTGAAATTCATGACACAATTTTAGAAAAGTGGGCTATGAAACCAAAAATACTGCCTGAGCAGTGGAGATTGAACCATAAGAAGAGGTTACAGAAGCCAAGATTTCAGATCAGAGGTATCTATGACCTTGAAAACCAGAGTCCTGTGATGACGAGAATACTAGAGTAATACAGTTCTCATCAGTGAACTAGGGAAATAATCTGAGATATATCTACAGGTGTAAATGACAGAATGAGACAGAGCCATGAACTTTTTAATAGACTAAATTGAAGAGGACTGTCAGAAGCACATGTCTGATGAGTTCCTTTTAGATTGGGCAGATTTCTAAGACCAAGAGACAGATTGTGAGCATTTTTATTTATGAAATGTATTGGGGAAACATTAGTCTAGATGTTCCTAGACAGCTTTTCACAGGTACATAAAATAACCAAATCATTGCTTGAAAGTCCTTTAGATATAAAGGATCAATCATATTTCCCACTTATAATAGAAGCAATTTTTTAATACATTATATTTGTGGCAAATCCAAAATCATTAAACAACAACATACATTCAAAAATATGTATTAAACATTCATTGAAGGCCAGACACAATGCTGTTACTCTATCAGATTGCTTTGGGTATGCTCATAAGATCTAAACACTATTAATATGCAAGGTACATTTATGACACATTTGAACATTTCAAGTACAATTTATTTTTTATTTGTTTTGGTTATATCCATAATGTATATGGCATTTAGACTCTGATCAATAGCAAAAGTTTTATGTAAAATTCTTCTTTCATAAAAGTATAATATATTTTAGAGTAAAACATTTTAGAATGTGATAATTTATTAAAGTATAAAATATTGCCACTACTTAAATATGTAAAAATATATAATTATCTATTAATTTATTTCTCATTTATTTTTGTGTGTGTCTGGTATAGTTCAGGCTTTATTCTAGAGGCTAGAGAGTACAACAAAGTTAATAAAATGTGACATTTGCCCAAGAGTTGCTTACAATCGAGTTAAGGAGGCAAACTAACCAAGCAAATTGGCATGATTACATCTGAGTACAGTGGGAACACAAAGCAAGTGTTCACAGTCACTTAAGGCTCAGGAAAATCTAAGACAAAATATTTATTTAGACTATAGTCTATGCACCTAATGTTTTTTTATTTTATTTTATTTTATTTTTTTTGAGTTGGAGTCTCACTCTGTCGCCCAGACTGGAGTGCAGTGGCCACTCCCAGCCACCACAGCCTGGTCCTGCTGGGCTCCGGTGATCCTTCCGCCTCAGCGTTCCAAGTAGCTGGAACTACAGGCGTGTGCTACCACGCCCGGCTAATTTTTTTATTTATTGTAGAGATGAGGTATCGCCTGCCCAGGCGGGTCTCAAACCCACGGGCTCAGGCAATCCACTCACCTCAGCCTCCCAAAGGTGCGGGATTACAGGCTGAGCCACCGAGCCCGGCTGTTGTATTATTCTTGCTGAATAAAAGTTATATGAGCAAATAAGCTGTGCACATATATTTCCATATAATTTTTATTTACTTTTCAAAACAAGTCTATGAGGTAAATAAATCAGAGTTTGATGTTCTATTTTACAGGTGAGAAAGTGAAGCCTTAGAAAATTTTCTTCCATTTATTCATCTTTGCTCTCATCGATATTTTCCCTCATAGTGAGATTTATGGGGCACAGAGGGAGAGGAAACATTTTCTGCTATGAAACTTTGATTTGAGGAAAGTCATTATTAGTTCATATGTTCACTCATTAATTTGTTTGTTCATTATTTCCTTTTCTTGTCCATTCATTATTATTTATTCATCCATTTTTTCCTCTTATTCTTTCCTTATTACTCTAGCACCACCAGATGCTATTTGAATGGAGGGCCCATCATAACACTAATGTGGATGGACAGAATAGAGTAAGATAAGATTGCTGCCATAGAAAGCTCAGATTACATAAGATGAAAGCAGTCACAAAAGAGTAAGAAAAGTGTCATAGGAGATATAAGCAAAGGACAGTTGAAATCAATTGTGGTTGGTAGAGCCAAATGCCTAGATATATCAGCATCTCCCATGTGAAAAAAAAAAATCAGAAATCCTAAAATCTAATTTTGACTCTTCAAATACTGTAAGTGTCAAACTCCAAAATTTCACAACTTAGCAAACATCAGGTTGATAAAAGTTCTGGCTTCTGGCAGCATCAGAAATCAACTATCCATGCAACACTTGCATATTGGTAATTATGCACACTCAGTTCATAGTTACTCCTGTCTTCTTCTCCATGTCTTTCAGAGTTGTGTAGATCCATAACCAGAAGTCCCAGCATGTCACTAAGATCCCGAAGTTAGTTCCCAGCTCCTCCAGAAAATAATTCCACCTTACAGAGATGCTCAACATTTTGAAGAGTGACCTTTTTTGAGGGGGCGGGGCTCCAAAGGACACTGACATTGTTTGTTTCTGGATAAGACCCAAGATGATCCTGACAGGTGCTGGTTCAATATAATACACTACATTAAATGATAGATTATGGATCTTAGAACTTCAAGTGCAGCACTAACATCCCCCTGGTTGATTCATTTCTACTATGGTATCTGGCTGGCTATACCCTCAACACTAGATCATCCAGGGCTTCTAGATCTGCCAGAGTCAGAACTTGACCCTGAAGAGCATTTTGGGAAGCCTACATCGTATCTCCTTTGTCTTAATGAAGTAAATGATAGGATTTAGCATGGGAGGCACAAAAAGGTAGAGAATAGACATGAGGATATGGACAGCATGTGGCAAGCCAGCCCCAAAACGATGCACAATGGACACGCTGACTATGGGCACGTAGAAGATGAGCACAACTAAGATGTGGGACACACAAGTGTTGAATGTTTTAATGCACTCCTCTCGAGAGGCAATGGCTAACACTGATCGCAGTATGAGCACATAGGAGATGAGGATGGGTACAGAGTCCAGGCCAAAGGTGAACAACACAATGGACAGCCCATAGAGGCTATTGAGGGAGACATCAGAACATGCCAACTTAATCACATTCACATGAAGGCAGTAGGCATGGGAGAGGATGTTCCGGGGATGACAGAAGGGCAGTCTGTGCAGCAGCAGTGGGGAAACCAGGATGAGAGCAAAGCTGCGGAGGACAGTACCCAGGCCCTTCACCATGATGCAGGCATTGGTGAGTACTATAGCATAGCGCAGTGGGTTACAGATGGCCACATAGTGATCAAAGCTCATAGCCAGAAGGATGCCAGACCCTGTCCAAAAGAAGAAATGGATGAAAAACATTTGGACCAAGCAGGCATTAAAGGTGATCACTCGGGCATGGAAGCAGAGGGCAGCCAGCAGAGTCAGCAATGTGGAAAAGGATACACCCAAATCATTAAATGAGAGTAGGCACAAGAAGTAGTACATGGGCTGGTGCAAGCTCTGCTCCTCCTTGACAATGAGAAAGATCAGGTTGTTGCCCACAATGGAGATGGCATAAAGTAGAAGAAGAGGGATGGATAAACAGGGCTCCATGGACTCCATTCCTGGGAAACCCGTCAGAATAAAGCTGGGAACATCAGAGGCATTGATGCTGAAGTTGCCCATGAGCGACTGAGGAAAACTGTCATCTACCAGCTTGATTGTTTGGAGAACTACACCGTGTGTCTAAAATTATTACTGTTCCTAGGTTGGAAAAGGCAACATTCAAGTTTAGAAATTGAAATTACACATATTTTATTACAAAAAATTACTGAGAGAATTGCCAGGAAGTTATGAAATCTCAGCTGTTGAAAGAGAGTTCTATTTCTTAGATTTATTATTTTTTTTTTGAGTTGAAGTCTCACTTTGTCGCCCAGACTGGAGTGCAGTGGCACGCTCCCGGCCACCACAGCCTCAACCTGCTGGGCTCCAGCGATCCTTCCTCTCAGCCTTTCAAGTAACTGGCACTACAGGTGCGTGCTATCACACCTGGCTAATTTTTTTATTTATTGTAGAGATGAGGTCTCACCAAGTTGCCCGAGTGGGTCTTGAACCCATGGGCTCAGGCAATCCACTCACCTCAGCCTCCCAAAGCACAGGATTACAGGCTGAGCCACCGAGCCCAGCAGGTTTTTTTTAAAAAGATACATAGATTAGAACTTTTTCAGAAAAGTTGGCTTAGCTCATTCATCCTCTTTGGTAGCCTTCTGGATGCCACTTAGGTTTCTTTCATATGCCTCCAATTCCAAAGTCATGGTCTTAGCTAATCCACAAGAGATATTAATATTTATACCCAGTCTGAAAGATGAGGAAATTGCTTGGCTAGAACTCAAACTTTGTCATCTATTTTCCATCCGAAGTATTTGCCCAGACTACAATCTCTAATTTATGAAAAATCCTTGCAGAAACCTGGAAAATCAGGAACTCATGTCAGGCATCATAGAATACTACTTAAGGGCTTAAGTTCTAATGCTGCCACTTCATAACTATATGACTTTAGACAAATTTTTGAATTGTCTGACTGCTTTACTTTTAAGGTAGAGCAAAAATATATATATATATATATGTATATATCGTACACACACACACACACACACACACACACACACACACACACACTCAGATGTAAGGAGAAAGAGAAAAAAGTTGGACTTGAAACAGGTCCTGACTATTCATAAGAATTATAAGTGTACTGCTGTTATTGTTAAAAGTATGTTTAAGGCCAGGCATGGTTGCCGACACCTGTAATCCCAGCACTTTAGGAAGCCAAGGATTACTTGAACCCAGGAGTTCAAGAACAGCCTAGGCAACATAGCAAGACTTCGTCTCTACAAAGAATCAAAAAATTAGCTAGGTGTGATGACATGCACCTGTAGTCTCAGAAACTTGGGAGGTTGAGGAGAAAGGATCATCTGAGCCCAGGAGGCTGAGGTTGCAGTGAGCCATGATTGTGCCACTGCACTCCAGCCTGGACAACAGAGTGAGACCCTGACTCAAATAAATACATAAATGCATGTTTAGATTGCAAATTGATTGTACATTGTATTTCTGTGACAAAAACCATGTCATATATATATATAAGCCTTAAATATATAATTTTAAAATCACATATTATTGCATAATAGGTGATACAGACAAGCAAAAGTAAACTATAAAAGACTAAGAAAAATTAAGAAAAAAATTAAAGCATTTAAAACATTCTACCCATTACCTTATTTTTCTTATGAATTGCTGAAGAATAGCATTCCTTCGTTTCCATAGCAGTTCTTGTTTTTCCTCTCATAGAACATCAAGTTTTCATAGAAATAGAAATAAGAAGTTTTGCCTTCCACCAGCCCCAACAAGGCTGTGAAAAGTGGTGACAAAGACGTAACACAATGCATTTTACACCCTTCTCCTTGCTCTCTTGCACTGTTGAAGTAGCCACTGGGGGAAGAGCTGCATGTTAAAATATTTCATATTATTTCTGTAGTATATCCAAAAACCCATGCATACCCTGTTTATAAGTAGCTTCACCTATCATTTCCATGACCTAGATATAAGATCTCCTTTGATTCCTATGAATAATTCCTAATGCTTAAGTGAAATTATCCACCATTGAGTAATTTATTTAACCACTGTAATATTATTTTATATGATCTTTGAGTGAAAAATTATTTTTCTCTAGCATAAGTATTATATCAATGAATAATCAAATTAGACATCAGGACGAAATTCTCTACCAGAGGAATTACAGTCTGGGGAAGAAAAAGTTTCAGGACCTACTGCTGAAGGATGAGATTGCTGCATTTGATCTGAAGAGGTAAGGAGAATGACTCAGATAAGCCCTGGAAAACCTGTAAAATTATAATATTTTCCCATTAGTACCACACAAAGAAATGGACACTGAGGATTTTAGAGGAGATGAATTTAGGAGACGATTAGGTCACCCAGTTCTTCAATGCATCCCTGAGTTCTATTCCACCAAGTCACATGCTCCACTGCAAGGAAGTCTAGAATATTCTTAACTAATAACCTGCTGCTGCAGAAAAGCTCAGTTTTAGTTCCGATTTTATGTCCTCATTGGAGATGATAGTGTTTAGCTGAGTGGTTTCTGCTGATGCTAGCATATTCTCTGTTTCATATTTTTTTCACGTTGATGCCAAACAAAAAGTGCAGGCAGAAGATAAAGAGAGTAGTGACAAAGAGTCAGAGAGAAGGATAAGGTAGCAGGAAAGGCAGAGAGTAAGAAGGAAACAAAAAGAAGGGGATTTCAAAATGTAAGGAAAATAGTATGTAAATGAGAAGGGACAGGTGTGGGAAGAGAAATGGAAGACCAGAGAGGGAAGTTTAGAGAGATAGGGAACACGGAGCATGAAAAAGAAAAAGGCAAAGAAAATTAAGACGAAGAACAACTGCAAAGCAATGTCCTAGCCTGCACCCAGGTGCTTCCGGGAGAATGAGCTGTGCTTTCAGCAGGTCTGGCCAAGGCTGTAAAAGACCCTGTACTCATATCACATTTCATGGGAGTAACCTCTGAAGCTCTGAGCAGTGGAGAGGCTAGAACAAGCCATTATATTCACCAGCCAAACCCTGTGGGAAATAGGTTTCTCACAGCAAGCCTTTTGCTATCTATTCCTATGGTGGCTCGGACCTCTATACAAAGGACAAGGCAACACCCCATCTTCTAGCCGAGCAGGGCTTACCTGACCCCGCAACCACATACTTCTGGTTCCTGAGGTCCTATGAGGAAAGTGTTCTAAGGGTCCTCTGGCAAATGAGGAGTCTGAGTAGCAAGCAGCCCAGTGCTGGTAAATGATTAACCAAGAACATAACTCATTCTTCCTGACCTTTCTCTCCAGGGTATCTTTTCCCCAAGCCAAGTTTCCACTTCAAAGCCCTCTTCTCAGGGGACTTTCAGAAGCCAGAGTGTAGGATTGGCTAAAATCAAAGATGATCGAAATATAATCATCATCAGTGATATTCAGTGTTTTCAATGTTTCCTAAATCCCATAAAGAACTATATGAGCATTGTCCCTTTCAATTGTAATGACCAAATTTAGAGGAAGGAAGGAACTCTCCATTTCACAGATGAGAAAACCGAGTGCTTAGGAGGTCAAATTAGGTTCAAAATTATAATACCACTAAGCAACAGAGCTGCGTTCAAATAAAGTTCATTCATTTATTCACTAAACATTTTTTAACACAAAGATCAGAAAAGTTGATTTTAGTTTATCTTTTTTTCTTTTTCTATTTTCTCCAATTAAAGGGAGATTGTGCAGATATAGGCAAAGACAAAGAAACAGGCAATAAACTAGGAAAGAAAGAATATGCAGCACAAAAGATAAAGACGGCAGTGACTATTAGGTGGGTGAGGTATGTTCCAGGATCTTTACTGGATAAAAATTTTATCATGTGCTCAAAAAAAATTGTGAGTATAATTGATATCTTACAGGTTCAATTGTGTTACTGTATATATCAGTACTTTATTTCTGATCTATATTCCATTGTATGAATAAAGAACATTAGTAATTGTCTATTAATCAGTTAATTGGCATATGGGTTGCTCTCACTTTTTGGTTATTATTAATAATACCTGTCTAAATATTTGTGCAAAGCTTTAGTATTAAAATGTGTTTTCAGTTCTTTTAAATATTCCTAGGAGTAAAATTACTGGGTTATTGGTAACTCTGTTTAACTATTTGAAGAAAATCTGAGCTATTTTTCAAAGTTGCTCTACCAATTTTCATTCCCACCAGCCAGCGTATGAGAATTCATGGGTATTGATGAGGATATAAAGAAACTGGAATTCTCCGTGTTTTTGCCACTTTATTCATACTATATCTGCCTATTTAGATATTTACCATCTGAATTACCAAGCAGAATCCTAATTAGCTCCTGCAGCAAATCTGCCTGCACCCAATCACCTCTCCCCTCTGTTGACAGAATGATTGTTAAAAAAATGCAATTCTTCCTGCTGAATCTTTCAAAGTGGATAGATTGGCTTTTGTTTAAAATCTGAACAACTGAGTATCCTTCAGGAATTATTCAGAATACATGTCTCTACCTCTTCTGTCCTATTAACATTTTGATTTGTACATCTAATCTGTGACACCCCATCACAGAGTGGTAACCTAGGCATACTCAACCTTCAAATGCATGGCACTCACACAGGTATGTTCTTGAAAAAATATTCCCAAAACCATGTTCAAAGAAAGATCTCAGTTTCAAGTACTGAGGTCTAGGTAGGTTCGAAAGGAGATCTCAAAAACGTAGCCATCATAGTAACTCAGAGATGAGGATGAGTGTGACAACTTATGGAGGCTATCCCCATTTTGACTAGAGTGGTACTCCAGCTCAATGTCTTTTTCCCAACTTTTCCCTGGAATATAATCTTGATTGTACCTAATCTTTTCAGTACTCACATCCACAGATGCTCACAGCGTAGCAGCCTCCTTATAATAACCACGTGAAATATTCCTTTGGAGGCAAGAATATGCTGGGAAGAAGGAGAAAGAGAACATGATAGTGACTCTTGCTCTCCAGACTCCTCCACCCAAGGTTCTTTTCCCTAGGAGCTGGGGCATCATTGAAAATCTCCACTCAAAGAAGAGGCTCTGTACCTTTATCTGTCTCTTTAGAGCCCAGTAAAGTGATTGCAACCTTAGGTACTGATGTTCAGCAAAGTGCCTTGCCGTGGGCAGCAGATGGCCACAAAACTGTGACTGATCAAGGGTATACCCTGCTGCTGTTGTCATCTTCCTTGAATGTTTTGTGTGGGGCCTATTGATGACTCCATTGCTGACTGCTCTACAGACACTTCCTCAATGTACATTCCTAATGAATGGTCTCATTCAATGTTATCAAGGGCCTGTTCTCTTCTGAGTTGCTGGCTCATACGTGCCCTGTCTTACCTGTGCCCTTTCTCCTGGCACTGACTTCTTGACCTGCTTCCCAATCCCACTGATGAGTATCAGTCCATGGTAGTATTCTACAGTGATTTCTATGTCTGGAGACCTAGTCACATTCTCCTGATATTTACCTAGATAGCTGATGTCACTCTGAAGCACTAGGGAAGTCCTGTTTATATCAGTCTCAGCCACCTTTGCAGCTAGTCTGGTCCACAGCCAGGCCATTGGAACATACTTTTCTGCCAGCTATTGAAACAGCCTCATTGTGCTGGTGACCACAACAGGGGCTTTTCTGGACATCTTCATCATTTTTAGGCTGTTCCAGAGTCTTTAGCTGAGAAAATGAGACCCACTTCTCAGGAGGTCAGATTTCTAAGAAACAAGTAGGTACTTTCATATCATTGAAAAACATTGGAAAAGATTCTACAGTCTTACTACTCTGCATCACCATATTTCTTTCATACCTTCCCAAAGTTGGACAGTGGTCAAGTTTTTCTCTATCTCAGGCAAATCATAGGTTGTGGATCTGTTAAAATTGTAGTTTGGTAGGAATTCTGTCTACTATGGGTCAGACAGTTTTCTTAACATCTTTCTGAGATAATTAGGCAGTAAGAATACCATCCTCCTTTGCTTTGTTTGGACTTTTAGATGTTCCAGATAGCCTGGTCCAGTTTGGATGTCAAGCCTGTATGATGTGGGCAGTAGGGACCATAGCCTCACATTCTATATCACATTTTCCAGCAATCAGTATCTTCATCTCTAGGAAGGCAGTCAGATCAGCAAAAAGTTGCCCAGGGAATCATAACTGGAAAAAGAGAGTTATGCAATGGACTGGGGCCAGTACTTTACGGTTTTAAATTCACATGCTCCAAGTCAAACTGAAAGAGTGCGCCTGAAGCCGAATTCTAACAATGCTGCCCTGCAGGAAGCTGTCATCTTGAGCATGCTGTTTATACTTGAGACATGCATAGTTCTAACATCTTTTCTGGTTGCCTTATTCATTCCTGAATACAAGAAAGTCAGCAGAATTCAAAAATATAGCAATAGCAGCAGCAGCCTAAACAACACGCCAGAATGGGGCAGTGATTAGGACATGGAACCACTGCTGCAAGATAGCAGCAACCAGGAGATAGCTTCTTTCAAGGAACCTGGGAATCAGTGCACTGAGCTATAAACTTGACAGAAAATAGGATTCCACAGCATTAAGCTACTACCTCTCTGTTCCAAAAGCACCATTCTATATTGGGTATTATGATGCCCATACTGGGACAACATTTTTCCTCTGCCAGCTGGCTGCCTGTTAGGTTCTGAAAATAGGAGACATTAGAGTCCAACTGGAACGCTGGAAGAGGAATAAGAGATTTGATTTTTCTATTCACATTTTATTTCTGTCATTGTCACTCAAGCATTTGTTTTTCTCCTTGGCAAGAGTAGTTGATTCTGATAGAAGCAGTTGGTTTTATTTTGTATTTTTTATTTGTCCCGTATTTTTAACCAAATTCATCATATTTCCTCATTTACACCAGCACCACTGGGCTGGACCCTCTTTCCAGAGGCCTGGGTCCCAACTTTGTGAATACCTCCTTTGAGTTTCAGATAAGCAGGCGCCGCCTCTCTTAAGACTATTGCTGTTTACAGCAGTCACTCTCAATTATGTTGTAATTCCTACATTGCATAAATAAAAGTCCCTCCATTCCTAACTAAGTTATTAATACATACAAATGTTCTCAGAGCTCACTTTTTTTAACAAGTAAAATTAAGAATAACTGAGTGTAAAGTCTATGTAATTCTCTCAATATTGGCTTGAATAGAGACATAAAATAATTGGGAAGAAAAAAAGTCCTATCAATCTCATTAAAACATGTAGTTCCAAAATAATTAGGCCTTCACTTAATAATTAACAAAATTTAAAGATTCCCATGCAGCTTTTGTTAATGTATCCTTATAGTAATTGTAATAATCAAACATTTTAACATTTGAAGCCTATTATTAACAAATAATTCTTACTTATGTTTTATATTGTATGTATATTATTTATAAGTAAGATAAAGTGAACATGATGACAAATTTAAGTAAGAAAATGTATATATGGGATAGTGGAACAACTTTATTAAGACAAATCTATAATATTAAATTTCTGACAGTTAAGAAAAACTTGCTCACATATTTTTAAATGGACAACGTTAAGGTGGAAATTTATAGAGTATAAAGATCTCATAGGATACATTTAATAGAAAGATATGAAATTTTTATTGTAAAATGTGTCAGTATTCACAATATACTAGACATTACATTTTTTTCTCTATTTACACTTTTAATGACAATTTTTGATGTCGACTTAAAATTGTTAAAACATTATATACTGTTTTGAAAATTCTTTTAGGAAATAGCTATTCAAAAATTCTGAAGCCCACTGCTGATTTTAAACAGTTTGAGAGGAAAAGAGAGTGCAGTACTTCGAAATCAAAAGGAGAAATTAATCCTGGGAGGAAACTTATTTAGAAATGACCTTTGGTGTAAGGACCTGATAAATGATTAATGTCATAAAATTCTAGTGACTCTAGCTAAAGTGTTGATGTCATTACCGAAAAGGACTGGCTGCATGGGATACAGCCTGGGCAGTGGGCCATACTCAGAAGGGACCTATGCTTTGCTTGATGCTTTGTCATGAAATTCTTAATATTTTTATCTTTTTATCTTAATATTTTTATCTTTAAGCATGAGTATAGTAAGTGAAGTCTGATGGCACAATAGTGAGTGTGAGTGTGTGTGTGTGTATGTATGTGTGTGTGTGTGTGTGTGTGTGTGTCTACCACCATATTTGCTGCACCATTCACATAAATCTTTCCCAATACCCCATGAGCACAGAATTCTTATGTCCTCACAATGAATGGAAATTCAAGGAAATGCCCAGAAGTAACAAGAGGAGGGAAAAAAAGAAGAAAAGAAAATAAGAGAAAAAAAACCAATATGGAAGATAACACATACAGACTAGATGTTTAATTTTCACTTTCTTTGAAAAGTCACTAGACAATTCCCCTGCATTTTTCTTTTTTCAATTATCAACTGCTTCTTCTCTTTCTTTCCTTCAATAGATGCACCATAGATCTAATCCCTAGAGGAGGCCTCCTGAGTTTTCACACCTGAGCATCACATAGAGTGTCAATAAATAACCTCACTTAACAAGCACCTTGACCAGAGGAGGCTGAAATACAAAGCAGAGCTGAAGACATTCAATGATCCCAGAAGACTGAGAAAGGATCAGGCATTTCAACACAGATTACACATTTAGACCCTCCACTCTTTCACACACCACCTCCCCCTCCCCCCCACCCAGGACCTGCAAAAAAACAGTCTATACTTTAAAAAAAAATTGCATTCAGGTGTATGCCTCCTGCCCAAGGTCCTGTACCACCACACTGTCACCCACACAGCTTCACATTTATACAATACACCTTCTCACAAAGTTCCAACCTCAGCACACTACACCTGCAATGCATGTCTTTCATGTAGGTAAGTACTGGAAATCAAATTTCCCAGCAATATTCAGTGAATGAGTTCAGAGTTAATTTATTGACATCTAGGTCTGAGAAGTGGGCCTTAAGAACTCTGTGATCAAAGTGACTCAGAGAAAAAACCTGGAGACAAGTTTTGGAGGGTACCTCCATTGTGGACTAGAGTGGCACTCCAGTTCAATATCCTTTTCCCATTGTTTCCCAAAGTGGGGTGGGGGAATCTGCTCTTACTCCAATCTTTCTAGTCCTATTTCACTTTACCTCTTTGGAGTTCAGAAAATGAGTACAACTATTGCAGCATTAGGACTCGATATTAGAAAAAATGCCTTGTTTGCAAGAGATAAGAATTTAGTATTAGAGTATTAGAGATATCAATGGACAGTAAAAAGAAGTGAAAACACCAAACTTTGAATTAGGAGACAGACTCAATTTCATTTTTGCAAGTAATATACCTGGTTATCTAAATCATATCAGTGTACGTCTCTGTATTTGTTCTTCTGATTGTTTAGGGGTATAAATTATAATTATATTCTGTTTTGTTCAAAGTGTATGTTGTTGTTATTTTAAAAAAAAAGCCTTATTTTAAAAATGACTGAAAGAATGATTTGGGGCATCCAAACTTACACTTCTATGAATATTAACCTTTGCTCAGCCAAAGAATATTGTGAAGTTAGGGCAAATATTCTGATTGCAATTTAGACTCAGTGAAAACTGAGGCACAGAAAGGTTTTGGGGATATATTCTAATGCTACAAATTGAACAGATAGAAAAGTAGAGAATAATAACAGTCATTGCTCCTCCTTTATTGAGGTTGCCCAGAGAAGTGAGGCATTGATTCAAGGTGTCACATACATCTTGTTGCAAAATCAGGACAAAAATTCAGGTTTCCTGGTATTCCTCCTCAGAATTTTTTTAACACATGTTACAGAGACAATGTATATTATACTAGCTATCTCTATAAACCAAAACCAAACTCCCACTCCAGCATATCTTTACGAGTGACTCTAAGACACTCCCCTCTCTCCCTCTGTCTGCCTCTATTGGCCCTTGGCATTCTGATCTGGCCTCAGTCCAACCGTTATGCTGGTGAACTTATAAGACGATGAACTAGCTTTGCTATACTTGAGAGTGTTGTCTTCTCAACATGCTTATCGGATTTATCTCACACTTCTTTCTACAACCATATGAGTGCTCAAATCACTGTAAATAGATAATCATGAAATATGGAAGAATATTCACATTGCCTCGCCTCTTTTTAGGCACTTCAGGTGACACATATACAGAAGGTATTTGGTATATATTTGGGAAGATACATTACAAACAAAGAAAAGAACATGAATACACTATTAAGTCAAAAAGTCAATATAAATCACTGTTACTAAGAATTTTCAGAATTCTTTATTGAGCATTGATCAAAATGTCTAGGTATAGACAGAGTCAAGAAATATAGAGGCTAAAGTAAATAGAGTATTAAAGTAAATAGAGTATTGCTTAAAGGCAGAATCCTATCCCAATATGTCTTTATATGATAGTGTAAGAATGAAAAATATAATAAAGATCACTAAGGACAAGAATAAAAATGGAAGGCCTCTGAAAAGTGAGAAACCTTTCTCTGAAACTTAGAGGAGAGAAGGAAAATAAAGAAATGAGTCCCCCCACGTAGAAGAAAAGGTATGAATGAAAAAGAGACAAGGAATATCCTAGATGTAGGTGGACTATTGGTGCAGGAAGTGGTGGAATATAAGTCTGGAAGTGTTTTATTTGTACAGATGAATAAATATTTAGCTTGGTGCTTTGAATATAAAACTCAAAAGCATCATTGTTGAATATAGGACTCAGCAGAAGCTTTAAGAAATGGATTATATGAGGTAGAATCTTTCCAGATTTGTTCAAAAGTAAAAATAACAAATATTTCTTCTCATTCAAAATAATTATTTCCCAGAAAGCTGTTTATTTTATGCGAATCAACATCATATCTGATGTTACAGGGCAAGCATAATATCACCACTTGGCTAGAGCTCTTCATTTTCCAAGAAGTATGTCCGCTTCCAACATTAGTGATAACAGTCTCCCAGACACTCTCTTCCTGACTGGGATCCCAGGACTGGAGGCTGCCCACTTCTGGATTGCTATCCCTTTCTGTGCCATGTATCTTATAACACTGACTGGAAATGCTGCACTCATCCTGGTCATTGGCATGGACAATGCCCTTCATGCACCCATGTACTTCTTCCTTTGCCTTCTCTCACTTACTGACCTGGCTCTCAGTTCTACCACTGTGCCCAAGATGCTGGCCATTTTGTGGCTCCATGCTGGTGAGATTTCCTTTGGTGGATGCCTGACCCAGATGTTCTGTGTTCATGCTATCTATGCTCTGGAATCCTCAATTCTTCTTGCTATGGCCTTTGATCGATATGTGGCTATCTGTAACCCATTAAGATACACAACCATTCTCAACCATACTGTCATAGGCAAAATTGCCCTTGGTGGGATATTCCGTAGTGTTGCTATTGTCTCCCCATTCATCTTCTTGCTGAGAAGACTCCCCTACTGTGGTCATCATGTAATGACACACACATACTGTGAGCATATGGGCATTGCTCGACTGGCCTGTGCCAATATCACTGTCAATATTGTCTATGGGCTGACTGTGGCTCTGCTGGCCATGGGCCTGGATTCCATCCTCATTGCCATCTCCTATGGCTTTATCCTCCATGCTGTCTTTCATCTTCCATCCCGTCATGCACAGCATAAGGCTCTGAGTACCTGTGGCTCCCACCTTGGTGTTATCCTGGTTTTCTACATCCCTGCTTTCTTCTCATTCCTCACCCATCGCTTTGGTCACCGCCGAGTCCCTAAGCATGTGCACATCTTCCTGGCTAACCTCTATGTACTGGTGCCTCCTGTGCTAAATCCTGTTATCTATGGAGCCAGAACCAAGGAGATTCGTAGTCGACTTCTAAGACTGCTTCATTTGGGGAAGATCTCAATATAAATGCTAAGCAAAAGTTGGCGATAAGAAAAATAAGTGAGCACCATAGCTCCCTGGATGCATTTATGTGAATGGACACCTTATAATGTGAAAAGACTGATTTGTCATGGTTTCCTCCATGGAAAACTCTAAAAAACCCAGAAAGGTGATAATATTTTCATACTTGTCTCAAAAGTAGATATGGCTTGCTACAGAACAAGTCAATTCTAGATCTTGAGAGGAGGCTAGGTTTGGTGGTATGAATATTATTCTGTGGGTCCAGGTGAAACAGAAAATGAATGTTTGAAGTGAATTTGAATACGACTTCCACTATTTGAGGTATAGTTTAAAAACACAAAGTATAAAGCCAGAGTAGTTGGGTTTGAATCCTGCCTTCTCTAGTTTTGTAACCTTGAGTGTGTTGCTAACTGTTTCTGTGCCCTGGTGTGGCCAACTATAAATGAGGTAATAAATATCTAACTCTAAATATTGTAGTGAGAAATAAACAACTTAGAAAAAGTAATAAAATGCCCAATATGTAAAGTACACAATAAACAAATATTATTAGTCAAGTTATTTAACTTATCTAAGACCTTTTCTTACAACATCTCACCTCACAGTGTTATTGTGATAACTATATTACACACCAACTGTATAATATTTATACTGTGCTTGTGATATGATTAGAACATAATAAAACTGTATTTTCTTTTATTGTTCTTCCATCCTCCATTTTGAGGACCCTTTTCTTTAACTAAACATAAAGTTATCCCTTAAGGTTACAGGGAGCCACCTCAGGATCCAAGTTACTTTCTTAATGGTAATGTTTTAGTAATCTCCATTCTAAAATAAATAAGTTCATTTATACTCTCCTAAATTGTTCAAAAAGATGACTGTTATCTGCATTTTGAATTAAGTACCTGTGATTCAGAGATACTAACAGTGTAAGGTTATGCCATTTGTCAACAATATCTCTTTCATTATCTGGTATTTTATAATGAAAAGAATATGAGATCTGAATTCAGATGGCCATGGGCTTAAATCTTAGCTTTAAAAAAAAAAATCTATAAACTATAAGAATGCCTTAGGGCATCCTATTAAATTGCCTCTTAGGCCTTAGTAATGTGCTTATTATAGTGTTCAAAGCAAAGAAATCATTCAAAACAGGTTAGTGGTAGTTGATAGTATTTGATTAATCATCCTTATGTATATAAAGTTAAGCTAGATTTCATTATATCTGAATGACTTAAAATAATCTATAATGTTGATCTATTTCTTTTGGATTGATTCACCAAACTTCACCACAGTAAACATTTCATTGTGCCTTGTACACAATTGATAGTACTCAATAAATATCATTTTAAACATATTAAAGATCCTACTGGTAGTATATTATTTGCTGAATTAATGATAAATAAATGATGTCTTCATTATGCCAACATGTTGAATAATGACAATGAAAGTCTAAGATAGCAATGACACAGAAGAAGAGATTCATTTAGATTATTTAATCCTTAAAATAACCCTAAACTGCAAATACCATTTCTTCCCTCTACCAGCTAGGGAAACTGGAATAAACAGTTCAAGCAACCAATATAAGGTCATTCAAATAACACAGAGAGTACCTGAAATTGAAGTTAGATCATCTTTTTTTTTTTCTCCATTCCTGATGCTCTAGAGACTGAAAAGTTAGAAACAGATGTTTCTCTCAAGATTTTTATCAGGGGAACCTATGTGTGTTACAAACTGGAAAAGGTATATGACTTTTGGTAATCCAGCATGTGTGAGGAGTGAGAGAATTTGGCATCAGACTGAAGACCCATTCTTGAGGCAGTTGTACTCTGACTCTAGTATAATAACCCCTCCAACCCTTATCCATGATTTTTCCTTTTTGTAGTTTCAGTTACCAACAACCAACTGCAGTTTGAAAATATTAAAGGGAAAATTCCAGAATTAAACATTCACATAACTTTTATTACAGTACATGTTGTGATTGTACTATTTTATTATTAATTATTGTTGATCTCTTATTGTGTTCAATTCACATATTAAGATTTATCATAGGTACATATAGAAAAAACATAGCACATATATGATAATATATAATACTATCCACTATTTCAGCCATCCTCTGGGGGTTTTGAAACATATCCTCCATAGATGGGCAGTGGGAAGCTACTGTATTTCACAGGAAAGATATTGTGTAAGTCTGTGTATAAGGCATTGTAGCCTGAGTAAAACTTAGCAGATGCTACTGGAACTGAAAGCCAGCCTATCTGTATGTAGGTTAAATTTTCAGTTATGGTTTTCTTTAGTTGCATTTAGGAAGAATCCACCACCTCTTCCAAAAGATTGCAACTGTGTCTTTCTATTGATCTACCTACCATCAATCATGCTAATTTCCAATCTTATTCTTCAAATTTATGATTAAAAATAGATCAGAATATGCCACTCCCTGCTTAAATCCTTCAAAGGTCCCTGCTGTCCTCAGGGTATATTCTCAAACATGCCAGACAGATATATAAAGTACAGCTCTTATTATGAACTCCCAGCCATAATGATGGTATAGTTTTTCAACACACCAGACATTTAAAGTTCTTTGTTGTTTGTTTATGCTATTTCTTCTACTTGGGATACCTTCTGGCTTGTTCACCTGGCAAATGCAGACCCACCTTTTAAGACATTGGATAAAAATTGCCTTTACAAGATTTCCTCCTTTGTGATCTGACTATACTTGGGACCTTGGGACTAAGCCTGAAATATAGTAGGTGTTAACTGTTGAATAAGTTAGTGAATACATGAACAAATTAATGCATGTTTTTTTCCTTAGGATATTAGCCTGCAGGAACACACAGCAACAAAGTGAAAGCCCTCTGCTTTTCAACGCAGTAAATGCTAAAGGGACCCAGTAGCACAATAATTTTAGGAAGAGAAAAACATACAAAAAAACTGGAGGTGGGAGTGGGAGTTAGTGCTCAATGCATTTGTAAATTTTGTTCTGCTCTAAAACACATCTTTGTACACCCCTTGCCTTGTCCTCTAAAGTCCTGCCTTCATTTGTCCAAAAAGTCCACCCTACAATATAGCCCCCCACCAAACACATTCACTCTAATCACCTCCTGCTGTGATCCTCACATTATTTTGGAAAGAAAGTGAGGATTGGTGACACAAGAAGATAGCACAAGGAGCAGGACCAGGATTCAGAACTCTGGTCTCCCACAGCAATATTTAAAGTGAATGCACCTGTGTACTATATTTATGAGTGCATAAAGTTATGAGACATGAGATAATGGTAAAGAAATCTGAGTTCCTAAGTGTCCAAGTAATATGTCCAAGATTAGAACACAAGTACTATAGTTTTCAACATAGATCTTCTCCATTCCACCCATAATCATAAATATATCAACTATCAACTATCCACCACAGCGCTTATACTCTCCTCATCTTCTATTCCAGATTCATGGGTAAAACCAAATCATTTTTCAAGTGACTTCAAATCTCAAGTTCCTAGCCCCATAGGGTTTAGCAAAGTAGGCACCAGCGATATTATTAGTCAGAAACACATCCATACATTTGGGGACTCAGTGGTGACAAGTGGTGATGAGAAAAAAAATAAGATAGGAATGTAGAAAATAAGAATGACACCAAGGTGGCAACCACAGGTACTCAGAGACATGTACAGGGCATTATGGACTCGAAGACAAAAGACAGCATGGAGGATAAAGCCACAGAAGATGGCAGTGGGGATGGAATCCAGGCACATGGCCAGCAGAGTAACAGTCAGCCCATAGACAATACTGACAATGAAATTGGCACAGACCAGTCAAACACTGCCCAAATGATCATAGTATGTGTGTGACATGACACGGTGACCACAGTAGGGAAGTCTTCTCAGCAAGATAACAAAAGGGGAGATAATAGCCATAATATGGACTATTCCACCAAGGGCAATTTTGCCTATGACAGTATCATTGAGAATGGTGGTGTATCTTAATGGGTTCTAGATAGCCACATATCGATCAAAGGCCATGGCAAGAAGAACTGAGGACTCCAGAGCATAGATAACATGAGCACAGAACATCAGGGCCAGACATCCACCAAAGGAAATCCCACCAGCATGAAGCCACAAAATGGTCAACATGTTGGGTACAGTGGTAGAACTGAGAGCCAGGTCTGTGAGTGAGAGAAGGCAAAGGAAGAGATACATGAATGCATGAAGGGCACTGTTCATGGTAATGACCAGGATGAGAGCAGCATTTCTAGCCAGTCCCACTGGGTACATGGCACAAAAAAGGATAAAAATCTAAAAGTGGGCAGCCTTCAGGTTTGGGAATCCCTTCATCATGTTAAATGTCTCAGGCACACTGACATTACTGCTGTTGAAGGCTATCAGGATCCCCATTTGATGTTGCAGACATTGCAGCTACTACTACTTCTAAATACATAAATAAGTAAGTAAGTAAGTAAATAAACAGTTCCATGTTAAATCTCTCTCTAGGGCAAAAGACGCTTCACAAGTGTCTTCATTCAATTTAATTAACCACTAAACAACAGTTCTGCTCCCATCACCTCTCTTTGACCATGACTCTGTTTAAGAATCTAATATCTCTCCCAAACTTCTAGTTATTTTATCTTTCGTTCTCCTTCTCCCCTTTCTCACACTGACAAAAATGGGCAGAGGCCAGAACATAACGTCATCATTCCACAGACCAAAATCAGCAGCCCATTGAAGGAAGAACTAGATGCTTTTGCCCACAGTCCAATCTAAGAAGCTGAATTAATGTATAAAGGACATCCTCTTCAATAATAGCAATTTGAGGAGCCTCCCCTGTCCACTTCTTTTGTCCTACATTGCATCTCCCCCATGCATGTTTTAATATAAAGGGCCAAGTTGAAAGATATTTAACTAGATATTATTTTTCACATAGAGCAGATAGAGGTAAACTTCAGGGAACTGGGCACATTCTTAGTGCTTAGGTTGCTACAATTTTATTCTTGGGATATATTCCTTCACTTATATACCCACATACAGTATTTTTCTTTTTTCTTTTTTCTTTTTTTGAGTTGGAGTCTAACTCCATCTCCCAGGTTGGAGTGCAGTGGCACACTCGCGGCCACCCCAGCGTCAATCTGCTGGGCTCCAGAGATCCTTCTACCTCAGCCTTCCAAATAACCAGAACTACACTACCATGCCCAGCTAATCTTTTATTTATTGTAGAGATGAGGTCTCATCAAGTTGCCAGGGATGGGTCTCGAACCCCCGGGCTCAGGCAATCCACTCGTCTCAGCCTCCCAAAATGCTGGAATTACAGGCTGAGCCATCGAGCCCAGTCAGTACTTTTCAATGAATCAAATAGACATCTATTTCTTTTCCTGTACTCCCCTGAGTAGGACAGTATCTAGTCATCTTCTGAAGCAGTTACCTCCACAGGCCTCCAACTCTGATGCCACGGTTCTGTCCTCTATAAGATCCCATCCTCTAGGCAGACTTTTAAGCTTTTCTATCATAGTGTTCCAAATCTAATTCTTTCCAGTCTGACCAGATCCTGTTTCCTTAATGATCACTCTGCATTTCACATACTCATGACCTGAGTACATTGGAGGGTGTTAGAAACAGAAGAACTAGTTTGAAATTTCAGCCACACCTGTGGAAAATCACTTACCCTCTCTCTGCCTGTTTCTCCATCTGCAAAATGAAAATAGCACCCCTATTTTGCAAGTGTTTTAAAAGAGTAGCTGCAATATCTCAAAAGTGAATGGTTTCTAGTGCTTAAAGAATAGTTTCTAGGATTGTCCTCATTTCCAAGCTCCTTGGCTTTCCCTCAAGTGTCTCACCATGGATATAAATTAAGAAACCATGTTCTAAATTTCTATTAAAAAAAAAAAAATTCCAGTAACAACTGATAGTGGCACTTAAGTTTTCTAAGTGTACTATATTGAGCAAAACAAAGTATTTTTATTTCCTATAAAAAATTGTGAAATCATTGTATCATTCTAGTTTGTGGTTTTCATTTATTTTTTACATTTCTGTGTGTGAATAAATGTCTATGTGTCAACTATCTATCTGTGATTAAAGTTTCATATGGTTTTGTATTATGCATCTACAAATGGCACATAGTAGACATTTAATAAGTAGTTGCTGCTAAGGAGAAGTAGTTTAATGTCTATATCTCTAACTCTGATCCTATATGACTGTTGAAATTTATGTATGTGACAATCAAAGTTTATTTTCTACTATATTAAATTCCCTGTAGGCCAGTTTGATATCTTCCATATTATCTAGTCTTATTCTAGCTTATGATTCTACTCCACGTCCCAGTGACTATGTTTTTATTGTATATGATGATGTAGGTTGATACATGTAGATATGATTATTTGGGGATTCAACACACCTATTCTTCCTAGTATCCTTCCTCATTTCTTAAACTTGTACTCCTTCTCCGACATTGATTTCACAGAAGAGACTTATTTTAACACAGATCCTTAACCTTTTCTCCAAATCTGGCATTCCCAGGAGTTCTTTGCCTCCCTTTGCCCTGCCTAGACAGAGAATCTGGGATGCAGGGACCACACGTTTGCTAATACCTTGATGGGTCTAGCTACAGCCTCTAAGCTGGACTGATACCTTACGAATATAACAAAGGACAGTTCTACCTAATGACTTTTTCTTGCTGACCAAAGCTAAAGCTTAAACTTACCATAGATAACAGATAGATAGAGGATACTTTAGTCCTGCCAGCAAGCTCCACTCCTTAAAGTTCTGTTTTGGGCTCTTTAACATTCTGAAACTGTAATGCAGTAAGTTGTGGGATGACGGGAAGTGATTTATATAAGCCAGTAGGCTGCTATCAGCCAGGTTTAGCAAGGTCCAGAACTCAGTAAAAAAACAATAATGCCAACAGTATCTCTCACTCCATTCAGTAGTCTCACCACTGAGGCCTGTGTGATGGAGAAGGGGGATGAATACTTCTAGGATCCCAGAATACTGCTTTCTCATCATCTCCACTCCACCCCAAGAACTCCTACTTCTCCCTGGGACCAAACATGGATCACTGATCTCAGAAATTCAGATCAATATTTTGTGCTACAAGAAAATGTAAACTATATACCAGGCTCACTGCTGGTATGTGAGGCCCCAGATATATTTGGTCCACAATCCCTGATTTCCACAACCTTCAGGTCTCTAGAATTAAGGAGAATCACCGCACATTTAAGTCACATTATCTGCCTCCGAAATGACCATCCTTCCCAATGCCCAGGAAGCATGAGACTCAGCTGTCCTTCAGCCCAAACTCAACTGAATACTGAGGTTGGCTCTAAATCTTTAGTCCCTAGTTTTCCATTTAGTATCTTCTCCAATATGATCTCCTTCATCCCCCCATCTTTCTATAAGCTTTATCCTGCATTTAGAAAATGCTTCATCTGTCTACTATATGAGTCACATCACTAATAGATCAGAAGTTTACATATAAGGTAATTGAGTGAATGGAGCAAGTATTGATGACTTTTGCTGACACATAGGAAAGAGCATTTAGAGTAGAAACAGGCCAGGGGAGATTGGGCGCACTGGCTCATGTTTATAATCCCAGAACTTTGAGAAGCTAAAGCAGGAGGATTACTTGAGCCAGGAAGTTCAAAACCAGTAGACAACATAGTGAGACTTTGTCTCTATAAAAAAATCAAAAAGTTATCTGGGTATGGTGGTGCACACCTGTAATCCAAGCTACTTGGGAGGATGAGGTGGAAGGATCACCTGATTCCTGGAGGTCAAGTCTGCAGTGAGCCCTGATTATGCCACTCCAGCTTGGGTGACAGAGTGAGACCCCTACTCAAAAAAATAAAATGAAATACAGGCCAAGGAAAAGCTGCTGAACGATATTTAGATATGCTGAGCCAGAGATTCTCCTGAGACAGCTAAGGGGCAGGTCAATGGGCTATGGAAGTAAAAATATTATTCTTATAAATTTAGCTGCCATGAGTACAGAAGTAAGAGCCAGATCCATGGAAATAGCCAAACTATTTTTTAAAATTAGTATTACATACTCTTGGGCAGCACCTCTTTATAAGAAAATGGATAAGAAACTAGATTAAAGAAAGCAGTATAAAGAGGCTGAGATCAGTATGTCCAATTCTGTAGACAAATTTGGGAAGCTAAAAAATGAGTAAATTTTAAGAAAGCGTCTCAACCTTACCAGGGAGAAGTCCTTGTCTGCAGAGAGTGGCATAACATCAGCACTGAAAGGAGAGACACTTTCAAGAAATTCAGAGGCAAAGGGGAGATAATAAAGTCAAGTACCTGATGAGGTGGCAGAGTCAATATTTTGCAAGATAAAAGAAGTCTGAATAGGAGAGGAAGTTGCTTGTGAAGTAGGAGAGGTTGACATCATAAAGCAGGATCCTGGCTGAGACAGTTTTCAAAGAAAAAGCCCAGCTGATAAGGAAGTTAAACATCTTTCCTGTGATATCAAGAAACTGGGCCAGTAGACAGAAAAGCATGAAGGTGAAATAGTGAGAGGCTTAAAGAGGCCTTAAGGAACGTCACAACTTCTTGGGAGAGCAACAGGCAGGCTTCCTTCAGGGTTATTCCAGAGTTGGAATCGAGGTGGCTCATGGTGATGATGGTGACGCTGGTGGACAGTTGATTTGATGATTGAGCACAAGTGCAGAAACCAGACTTAGGATCTCCCCATCCCATGTCCAAACTTTTAAAAGACTCGTAGGTTAGGGACATGAGAATAGGTGAACTTCAGTCTCAAGACCATATAACATGATCAATCTTTTCTCCAAATACTATTCCCTTTACCTACCCACTCCCAAATTGACATCACACATGTGATCCAAGCAAACTTTTTAATGTGGACCAGGCTTGGGCAGTGAGAGAAGGGCTATCCAAATGCTCACGTGATCTGAGTAAGAGGGATTCCCAAAACAAGCTACTTTCCTTCCCCTCCTCTTCCCCTTTCTTTTCCTCCCTCTCCACAGGGTGGTGCATCAGCTAGAAGGATCTACACTTGCAGCACCCCTATCAGCTTCTCAATGGCAGCATGGATATCTCCGCCTGTGGCCATCAGAGCCTGCAAGTTGGCATCACGATCTTCAAAACCTAGGGCATTCAGCTGCTCCAGTTCTTGCTGGTAGCGTCTTTCAGTGAGGAGGGTCGAGGACAGTGAGGACTGGGTGAACTGAGAGCAGGCATTGCCTGGTGCATGGAGGAGATGAAGAGCAGCCAAGGTGGATTGCCCAGGGTCTGGTCTGTGGCCTTGTCTTCCACCCCTATTTTCAGGGACTCCTCTAGTTCCACGGTGTCTGACTGGGTTCCATAAAAAAGGTGCCAGCCCAGGCACTTCCTTGGACAGTGTCTGTAGGCCTTGTCCTATCTGTATCAATGCCTGCAGTGCTCGAGGATTAGTGAGGATGGGAAGTAGTGGCATATAATGTCGCAGGGGGCTACCAGTTGCCAACTGATGCAGCAGACTTGGATTCTGCTGCAGTCCATGCAAGGTTCTACGCAAAACAGAGGGTGAAGGTCTCAACTGACTTGTTAGAGTGGCTTTCTCCATGGGCTGTTGGCTGTCCTGAGAGGGAAGCTCCTGTCCTGAGTATAAGTCCTGCATGCCTGTCCTGCACCCTGAATTGACCTGATTTGAGGTGGCACCCCTGACCTGGGCAATTACTCCTGCACTGACCTCTTGTGCCAATGGCCTGGCTGGTTCAGAAGGAGTGGAGATGATAGTAGTGGTGTCAGTACTGTGGTGATCATTGGCTTTCCCTCTGCAAGACTCTGTACCTGGGATGTGGTATTTGAAGGCAACTAGTAGGGCCATAGTGAAGAGCATGATCTGCTGGATATCAGAGCAGACTGGACGCATGACATTGTCTCCACCCGGCACTGCCTTTGATTCCTCCAGCCTCTGCTTGTCTGCCTGCAGGAGCTCCTGTTGCCGGGCTAGGTTCTGCAAGGTTTCCAGAACCTTAAGAGCTGGCTCACTTCTCTGCACTGGCCTCGAGGATTCAGGAACAGGGCTAGCATTAGCTGCTTTATCACTTACCAAGCCTTGAAACACAGGGTCTTCCAAGAGCTGTACTACAGGCTCAAGTACAACCATCAGGGGCTGAGTCATTTGGCCAAATAAGTTGGCTAGATCAGGTAAGCTTCGGGCCACCTGGCTCATCCTGGCTAGCATCCCAACACCCTCAGAGGCTGATGGTTCAGAGCAATGGGTGTAGTGGCCTGTGGGACCTGCCAGTGTTCCAGGATTGGCTGATTCTTTCAAACGGTTCCTCATCACCAAGTGAACTGTAGTACCATCATGGATGCCACACTGGCTCAGAATGTCTCGATCCCGGAGCAACTTTCCAGTGAAGATGAGTATCAGTCGGTCAGTGTCACAATGGAGGCGTTTAGAGATTAGTTTCTTAAAGTGGCGGATGCTGCTATTTTCTGCCAGTATAAATTCCTGGTGATCCTGTGGGGTCTTGACAGACACTCTGATGATGCGTGATGGTGGCTCCCGACCAGACATTAACTGACTGTCCCCTGCATCTTCCCTAGCTCGAGACATACTTCCTTGAGAACAAAATGCAGAGCTATGAGGCACAAACTTGTAGAAGCCTAGATGTGGCACTGAGCACACCTGGGTGCAGGGACCAGTAGGTGTCCAGGGATGTCCTCTCACCCACGTCCTGCAGGCGACACCTCCCAGTGTAGCCCTGCAGCCACCTGGCTCCCATAGAGGTGACAACTGCTCTTCTCCTGGCTAGCCTTAGGGGACATGAGGTCACTAATGAGATCACAGTTGAAATGTAGACCTGAGTGGGGGAAGGGCAGGAGTCTCTACCACCTTCATGAGGTTGAACTCTTTATGATTTGATTTAAGCAGCAATTTTTAAAAATAACTTAAATTTCTCTAGCCCACTTTCTATGGACAGCATGATTGGTTCTATGTTTTTGCTATTTGTGAATAGTGCTATAATAAATATGTTCACGCAGTTACCTTTTTTATAGAATGATTTGAGTTCCTCTGGGTATATTCCCAGAAGGGGTATTGCTGGGTCATATGGAAAGGTCGATTTTTGAATGTTTTAGGAATCGCCACACTGTTTTTCACAGAGGTTGTACTAGTTTACACTCCCACCAACAGTGTAGAAGTATTCCCTTTTCCCCATATCCTCTCTAGCATCTGTGATTTTTTTTTGAGTTATTGATGATGGCCATCCTGATGAAAGTGAACTGGATTTTAAAAATGTGGTACATATACACACATCCATAAAGAAGAACAAAATTATGAACTTCGTTGCAATTTGGATGAATTTAGAGTCTGTAATACTCAGTGATCTATCACAGAAACAAAGAACTGAATACCACATGTTCTCACTCATAAGCAAACCCCGAACATTTATCATAATACTGTAAGAAAGGAATTGGCTGCCAGGGGAGGGAGGAGGATGCACAGAACATCAGTAAGAGTACCTGATCTCAAACCAGGTGAAGTGGGGATCGCAGGAGACCCAAACTTTACCTGTATGAAGACCACTTATCTACCTAATCCTGAGTTGTTCCCCACATCTTTAAAATAGAAAAAAAGAAACAAAAACTTAAATTTCTCTGTCTAAAAAGATATTTCACACCAACCTGCTCTACTATTAAAAATTCTATCATTTGAGTTTGATAAATGAATATGGCTGAAAGGACAAGACACTGATGTAGGAGTTAGCACTGACCATGGCCAAGCCAAGGTCTCATGCCTCTGCTTCCACAGGAATAGAATGAAGATATGTATAATTAGTCCACACAGTTTTACTGGATCCGTAGGCAGTTTGCACTTCTGAGACCCTCCAAGTTAAGTAATCCATCTACATGTTCTTAAAAAGACATCATAATATTTCCCCAAAAATGTGTAAATAAGGTGACTCTCAGAGAAACAGACTATGATCTCAACTCAGAGGATTAGAGCTGAGACATAAGAAATCATAAGAAAGTAACAATTTGAATTTAGGTCTGTATAACTTAACTATTTTTTTTTAATTTTTAATTTTAAAGATGTGGGGTACAACCCAGGGTTAGATATACACATGTTCATTGTGCAGGTACCCTTGACTTCACAGTGATTAAATTTAAGGTACTAACATACTTGAAGAGGAAACTTAACACTTAAGAGAAGACAGATACAAAAAATAATAATAACAAATACTAAATAAAATAAAATAAAGATTGGGGAAGGACATTTGAAGAATTACAGGAGTTAGGCACTACAGAAACAGTGGGGAGAGTGTGTCTTGAAGGGAAGGTGGTTCTGAGACCAGCAAGGTGGCAGTGTGGTGCAGGCTCCTTGGGTGCAGATTGTAGGCCTGGTCCAGTGTGTGTGAAGGGCATGAGTGAGAAAGAAATGGCTATGTAATAAATCAGAGAAGGATAACACGGGAGCAGCCCCTTAGGGCCTTGCAGGCCATAGCAGGATTCGGCTTTGCTCGGAATGAATAAGGGTTCTGAGGGAAGGAGGGATATAATCTGACTTCCTTTTTGAAAGATCACTCTAGAAGTTGTGTTCACACTAAGTTCTGGAAACTGGTAGAGAGACCAATGATGCTGCCATAAGAAAATGGAATGACAGAGAAGCCTGTCTGGATGGACCTGAGCCATCAAAGTAAAAAAAAAAAAATAAAAGGAGAGAGAGAGAGAGAGAGAGAGGAAGAGAGGACATAGTCCAGTTATAAAAGCAGAAAATAATGAGTTTCTAAGGCACTGTGTTGACCACTCTAGGAAAATGATGTCTTAAGGTAAAGACCAATCTCTACATCAATTATTTTTACTGTGATGAACACATCAGGCTGTATTAGGTTTATGTCATTAACTCTTGCCACTTATACTTAACAGCAGGTAATCCTCTGAGACAGTCCTCTGAGACAACTCCAGACTGCTAGACGAAGTATGACACCCATAAAATTTTCTGTCAAGAGTGGCATTAGCAAGATAATAAAGCAGAAGTTTTCAACTCTCATCCCCTGAGAATGAGATAAAACGGAAACACAAATTTTGGTAAGAATCCAAAGACAAGAATATCTTTGCAGGAGTTCTGGAGTCCAGATCAGAGGTTCTGACAACCTAGCGGAGCAAAAATTTCAAGAGTAAATACATTAAAGAAGGTAGGAAGAGCAGTTTTACAGATTGATGCTGAGAGATCTCCTTGGCTCACAATTCCTCCACAGAAAAGAAAGCAAAAGCCTGCTTTGTGGGATGCCGCCTTTGAAACCTGCTTCTGCTTTGCCCCTTCTATAACACCAAGGGAATCAGCACAAATGAATAATCTGGGGACAGTTAGGAGCAGGGAGAAGGGTAGGGGCACACAGAAATTGGTTCACAGATTTCAATAACCAGCAATGGATCTTGCTAATTGACTCATGTACTCCATCAAGAGGCCCACCCACATGCACCTCAGGACTACTTGCCTGAAGATCCTCCCAAACTAGCCAGTGTACATCTCTCAAAACCTCACCAGCACTTTGTGCACCCCTACAGAGGGTGTGCATGAGATCCCATAGACAACATGCAACTTAGCAACCAGTTCAACGGCTGTGATGGAGAAGACACACAACCTAGAACATCGCAAGGGACTGCTGTAAGAAAATAAATTAGAGTGTCTCAGCAACTGGCTTGACATTGAGGAATTGAGAAAAGGCACACAATCCTAAACCTTTCCCTCTTAAAGAGAACAAAAGTAGTGGCATGAGTGTATTCACAGAAAAGGTTTAAGGGAACTCCAAAATCTCTATCCAGACTCAGTAGCGAAGATCTTTCTTGCCCATAACCAGTCACTAAAGACTAAAGCAGATGACTACTTCTTGACAGTCAAAGTCAGCAACATAAGTCTACAAAGAACATGAGGAATATGCGTGTTTGTGTGTGTGTGTGTGTGTGTGTGTGTGTGTATGTATATACGTGACATCACCCACAGAAAAAATAAAGAACCAGTGGCTGACTTCAAAGAAATGAACATCTAGAAACTGCCCTTAAAGAATTCAAAATAAGCATCTTAAAGTAGTTGTGTGAGCTACAAGAGAATACAGATTGACAAGAAAACAAAATCAGGAAGGCTAATACATAAACAAAGAGATAGAAAGTGCTAAAACAAACAAGCAAACAAACAGAAATTCTGGTACTGAAGAATCAATGTCTGACCTAAAAAAATTAACAGATTCAACAGTAGACTCTATCAAGCAGAAGAACAAATTGGAAAACTCAAAGACAAATCATTTGAAATTATCCAAAGGAGAAAAATGAAAAAAAGTAATAAAAAAAAAACTAAAGAAAGCCCACAGGACTTTTATATAGCAAAACTTAAAAAAGAAAAAAAGAAAAACGAAGAAATAAAGTCTTAATCTAACAAAGCAATATACACATTATGGAATTCCAGGAGCAGAGAAACAAAAAGAGAAAAAAATTTATTTAAAAAAATCATGCCGAAAACTTTTAAAATATAGGAAAGAAAATGAAGATCCAGACCTATGAAGCCCCAAACCCCAAATATGTTGAAGATAAAGAAGTCTTCACTGAGATTTATTATAGTTAAATTGTCAAAAGTTAAAAGACAGGCTAGGCATGGTAGCTCGTGCCTGTAATCTCAGCACTGTGGTAGGCTGAGGAGGGAGGCTTGTTTGAGGGTAAGAGTTTGAGACCAGCCAGGACAATAAAGTGAGACCTCATCTCTTTAAAAAAAAAGGAAAGAAAGAAAAGAAATTTTGCTGGATGTGATGGCACATACCTACATCCCAGTTGCTTGGGAAACTGAGATAAGAGAATCACTTGAGGCCAGGAGATGGAGGATGCAGTAAACTGTGATCATGACACTGCACTCTAGTCCCTATCTCAAAAAAAGATCAAAGACAAAAAATTTTTAAAGCAGTAAGAGAAAATCTGCACATACAAGGGATATTATCTCATACAAGGAAGAATCCTCTAAAACTGTCACATTAATACTATCAGATTTTCAACAGAAAACTTGTAGGCCAGGAGAGAAACCCATGCTGCTTGGCACAGAACAGATATTTGTTATATATTGAATATTTCATACTATGTCCAAAATAATTAATGAAAATAACAGCCATCCAAGACTACTATACCTGACAAGCTATCCTAATGATAGAAAAAGAGTAACTTCCTTAAAATTAAAGTGTCACTTTTATTGCAGCTCTATTCACAATAGCAAAAACATGGAACTAACCATGTTGCCCACCAAAGCTGGACTGGATTTTAAAAATGTGGTACATATACACAATGGAATATTATGCAGCCATAAAGAAGGAAAAACATATGGATTTCAGAGCAACTTGGATGGATTTAGAGTCTATCATACTCAGTGATCTATCACAGAAAAAAAGAACAGAGTACCATATGTCCTCACTTATAAGTGGACCTTGAACAATTATCATAATACTATAAGAAAGGGATTGGCAGTAGTGGGAATCTGCCAGGGGAGAGGGGGTGGGATTGGCATTGGAGGGAAACTGCCAGGGGAGGGAGGGGCACACCTCATCAACAAAGGTAACTGTATAATGAACATTTGTATACCTAGCCCTGAATTGTACCCTACATCTTTAAAATAAGTAAAATAAAATAATTAAGGTGTCACAAAAGCAATGATTTAAAATACAAAACTGAAGCCTGTATTCTATCCTGAATGTAAACCCCAGACCTTCTAAATTTGACTGGACATCCTAGATGGTGTCCACCAAGACACTTGGAACTACCAGGAACTTGTCAGGGAAACATTCAGAGAGAGATAAAGAGAGAGAGAGCGAGAGAGAGAGAGAGAGAGAGACTGCTATTCTAAAAGATTTGCTTAAGAGATTAAAAATTAAAAATGAGTTGAGGAGTAAAGGGACTGATTATCTTGCAATTGAGGCTATTGCATGGAGACATTGGCTCCCTTTATTTTCTCCCTTTGTCTCTAATCAGCTAAAGACAGAAACTGAAGACCACAGCTTCAGGTGACTAAAATCCTGAAACAAAAATTGGTTTTTGAAAGTAGGTGATGGGGAGAGGAAAGACTGCTGCTTTAAGTGGCTGCAAGACCAAGAGGGAAAAAAACCCAAAAACTTTAAAACTTGTTTGTAAAGTACTAAACAAATGCCAGGTCTAGAAAACATAATGCTAGCCCTATATTACTTATGAATTTTAAAAGCAACTCCTAGATACAGGAGAAGAAAATAAAAGTTAAATAAATCATGTATGCACTATTTTAATATAAATATGTAATAAATAAATTGTGGATATGTATATATGATACATAATTAAATTAAAATGTTGTATAATATGATATTGTTAGAAATCCAAAATAATTTATATTGGCCAGGCACAATGACTCATATCTGTAATCCCAGCACTTTAAGAGGCTGGGGCAGGAGGATCACTTGAGCAAAGGAGTTAGGGACTAGCCTGGGCAATAGAGTCTTTTGTCTCTGCAAAAAAGTAGAAAAAATTAACCAGATGTGGTGTGCACCTGTAGTCTCAGCTACTTAGGAGGCTGTGGCAGGAAAGTTGCTTGAGCCCAGGAGTTTGAGGGTGCCGTGCTGTGGGCTGTGATCATGCCACTGCTCTCCAGCCTGAGTGATAGAGTGAGACCCTGTCTCTCTCTCTCTCTCTCTCTCTCTCTCACACACACACACACACACACACACACACACAAATATATATGTGTGTGTATAAAGATTAGAAGGCCACCAATTGGTTTTTGTGCCTCTACCACATAGGTTCTAACTTAAATTTATGATTTATAAATGCACAAATTGACAAACTTGATGGATTTAGTCAAAACTGGGACTTGAGTTATACTTATGCCTGAGAATCCCGCTGAAGTTAAACTACATGCTCCTATAATATTAAGGGGTCACTAAATATAAAATAAAGGAAAGACAGGTATGCCTCACTTTAACAGTAGCCTTGTATAAATTTTCTATAGTCATACTATCCATTACCTCTAAATATTCAATATTGGGCAGAGATGCTCTAACATGATAAATAATAAGTTAAAATTAAAATAAGTTTTTGACACTTGCAGATTACTTTGATAAGATGGGACCTTATGAACTAATAATATATTAAAATAATATTGCCCAATGTAAACTAAAAAGAGAACTAAAAGGGGGGTGTCAGGGAATAACAATATATGAAACCTAAATTAATGAAGACGTAATTATCTCCACGGCTCCTCCATCTGATAGTCAAATTTTGTCTATTTTTAACTCTGAAAAAAATAGTGGGTGCTTTATAATAGATTACTACAGTCATAATTTTGGCCCTCCCTCCTATCCAGTAAGGTTCTTATGCCCAATAACCAATGTTACTAAAATTACTGATTCTATTCAGTCGACAATCAGTAAATATTTCACTCATAGATTTGGCTAATGTGTTCTATTTAGCATTATTTCAACAGAGTCCTCCACCACAGTTTGCCTCCACTGTCAAAGAGACTCAATACACCTTTTCCAGGTGCCCCGCAAGGTACTTCAACAGCTTTGCCATCACATACAATCTTTGCAGACAAGATCTTAACTATATCCTTCTTACTCCAGGAGCACAAGTATGACATTATATTGATAATATTCTATTCCAAGGAAATGCAGTTGACATACTTATTAATGGCACAAAATTCTGGTATATTTTGAGAGTTCTGGTAGCAATATATTCCTTATTTACAAATTGACTTACAAATCAACAGACACTCTTGTAACTGCTTTAAATAACTTCTGCACTGTAGAGGTTTTGGCAAACTTCTTTTATGCCTCCTCAGTTCCTGGACTACTCAAGATGGTTATAAGTTACCACAGGGTTTCTGATGCAAAAACGTCCCTTATTCTCTGATGATCAGCAATAGTGAGCAAATTAAAACCACAATGAGATATCACCTTATACCAGTTAGAATGACTATTATTAAAAAGTCAAAGAACAACACATTTTGGTACAGTAGCAGAGAAAAGGGAATGCTCATTCACCATTGATGGTATTGTAAACTAGTTCAACCTCTATGGAAAACAGCAACTAAAAATGAGATTACCATTCAACACAGCAATCCCACTACTAGGAATTTACCCAAAGGAAAGTAAAATAATATATTAAAAAGACATACCTGTACTTGTACGTTCCCTGAGCACTATTCATAATCGCAAAATTATGGAACCAATCTAAGAGACCACCAAGGATTGACTGGATAAGGAAATATGGTACATATACACCATGGAATACTATTAACTATAAAAAAAGAATGAAATTATGTCCTTTGCAGCAACATGGATGGAGCTGGAAATCATCATCCTAAATGAACTAACTCAGAAACAGAAAACCAAATAATGCTTGCTCTCACTTATATGCAAGAACTAAAGGGTCACAAAGATGCAAATAACAGATACCAGGTACACCAATAAAAGAGAAGTAGGGAGAGGGGTTATGGTTCAGAAATTACCTATTGGATACAATGTTCACTATCAGGAGAATAGGCAACCTGAGATTCAATTCCCACTACTACACAATATGTCCATGTAACAAACATGCACTTGTAACGTCTGAATCTATAATAAAAATGGCAGAGAAAGCAATTATTGGGCACTTAACATGTGCCCCAAACAAAGTAAGGCTTTGGAAAACTTTCCCCTCTTCACCTTGTGCTGTTCATCATTAAAACAACAGATGACTGACTACGACTGAGCTCGCTTGGAAACAGAAATTCTTACAGATGCTGAGCCGATGACTCTCCATTTCCATCTGCCCATTATTCTTTGAGTTATGGAAACAGACCTTTATAAGCTTGGCACATCTACCAAGGCCTCACTAAGACAAAATGGAACTAAACTTGAGCCCGCTGGCATATTTCACCTGCAGACAGGGATCCTTTCCCTGTTCTTAGTTCCTTGTCAAATGCCAAGATGCTGAAGGAGGTCACCCTTTCCCCAAACCCCTTGGTTACCTGGGGAGATTCTTGGGATTAACTGAGTGAACAGCAGTGGAAGTTTGTGAATTGTGTGAACAGCACTGTTAACCATCAAAGGTGATGGAGCTTTGTGGAATGTTGCTGCTTTCTATCCATTAGCCAAGATGTCTCTAATAAGGACACAAGAAACACCATACTTAGCCAAACTTAAGGCAGTTGCCTTAACACTAAATGCCCCCTTCAAGATAAAAACAGAAAACAAAACAAAACACTCTAGGAATTTCTTTCTTCATGAATATAGCCAAAATATCAAAATCATGTTTTCACATACAGTAAAGCCATGATTCAAGGCATTGCCAAAACACTCTTTATTTCCTTCAAAGGTACAGACAGTATTAACAGTGAACAGCAGTGACGTCAGCAGTACTAACATCAACCAAGACATACATTTCACTTCTTAAAATACACCACGCTGGGTCCTTGAAAGAGGCATTCAATAAAACTTTCATTTCCTCATAGGTCCCAGATAAGTGGTTTAATGGAGAGACATAATGTTCTCCTCAAATAACTCCTTTTCAAATTTCAGTCTGTCAAATAAACCCCTACATGAGTTGCTGTTCTGTCCCAGGCTTTACCTTGTTTTTATACATTTTAAATCTTACCCCCATTCCATAAGGGCTGAAGGCTAAATCAAAGGCTTATATTTTCCTGAGACTTATTAAACATAGATTGTCCCATAGGCCAGGGACTGCTTATGAGACATGAGATGCATTTGAGCATGAACTTTCCAAGAAAGTGCTAAGTTGCAAAAGCAGGTCCTGAACTTCTACAGTGAAGTGCAAGTTGAGAGGCAAATTAGGGGCTAAAAGGGCACAATTGTTCAACCACTTGACCTTTTGACCTAGGTTTCATTATTCCTATGAAAAATTGGCCCCTGTGCCTCTTTATCCATTTTAATGGGGAAATATAAAAGAACAGCCACTCCAAAATTATTTTAAAATATAACAATAATAATAATAATAAAAGCTTAAACCTTTGATTACTTTGTGACCCAAGAATAATTCTATTTGCATAAATTTACCTTATGAAAATAAATAGTCAGTCATACAGTAGAACCATCTTCACTCTTTTTTTTTTGTCTGCACAATCTGCCTAGAAAATCTTCTCCATGGTTTTCAATAACACCCATGCATGCTTAAGAATCTCCAGTCTCGACATGTACCCAGAAATTAAACTTGTCATCTACACTTAAAGTCTAATAGAGACCTCAAACTAAGCATAGCCAAAACAGTATTTTTGATATTTCCCTATAAACCTATCCTTCCTCACTCTTTCCAGTTATTTTCCTACTTAGTTATATGATCACTGTCCTTTTAACTGCTCAAGTCAAAAACCTTTTGTCCCATGTTATTTCCATCAGGAAATCTTGTCCACCTAACTTTAAGATATATATCCTGAATCTATCACCCTATCTGTACTATTACTACATAAGTCTACACAATCTGTTACCTGGACTTCTGCAAATCCCTGCACTAGTCTATCAGCTTCTACCCTTACCTCTCATGATCAACTGCCAACTTAACAGCCAAAGGAAATCAGTTATATCACTCTCTTAGTTAAATTCTATTCTGTGGTTAGGAATGCCATGATCGTGATGACAGTGTAATGAGAACATGAAATATGCAATCTACTCTGAAAAGAATCATCTTTAATTTTGGTAAGTAGGCTCTTGTAAGCTGATGTGGTCCCTGCCTAGCCTAGTGGTAAAAGAGGCAGTAAGCCCACAACTCTGGACTCTCTTGACCTGATAGACTATTTTGTAAGGATGCACTGACCAATTCATATATGTACCTTTATGAGAATTATGGTGGTAATGAGGAGCTATATTCATCTATTCTTCTGTATCTTTGATTTCACATATCTGTTGCCCTGCTTCTTTTCTCTTACAGTGAAATGCTACATGAAGCTACCTAAGTGAACTCTACACAAACCTCTTCTAAATCATCATGCTCATTAATACCTATTTCAGACCATGGTGCCATATATGATCTGACATATATGGGTAAAGAGTTAAAAAGTCTGCTTTTTCTGTTTCATAAGAACCTGAGTTTCAGTTAACTTACTGGTTCTGCTATCCTGACAAATCAGTAACTGTAAAGTGTCAATCATATTGCTAGTGTGAAGTTGTCAGTGACAAAATAGAGTTACTTATGTCAAAACCAAACTAAATGAAGCCAGAAGATTATGAAGGGGGTTCCTCACACATATGTCTGATAACAATCATTATCACTTAAGACTCCACCAAAGGCACAACATTGAAGTTAAGGACACTTCATTGAGGACATATTTCTAATAACAGCCAGTCCTCACTATAACCTTTCAAATAACCTTAATAAACTGCAACCTTGTAATCAAGTCACTTCTATAAAGACCTTCTAGGCTGGGCTCGGTGGCTCAGTCTGTAATCTCGCACCTTTGGGAGGCTGAGGTGAGTGGATTGCCTGAGCCCGAGGGTTCAAGACCCGCCTAGGCAACTTGGTGAGCCCTCATCTCTACAATAAATCAAAAATTAGCTGGACATGGTAGCACGCACCTGCAGTTCCAGCTACTTGGAAGGCTGAGGCGGAAGGATCGCCGGAGCCCAGCAGGTCGAGGCTGCGGTGGCCGGGAACAGCCACTGCACTACAGTCTGGGCGACAGAGTGAGACTCCAACTCAAAAAAAAAAAGACCTTCTTCTAACAATGGCCTATACACATGTCATCACCTGTGATAAGCACCTATAGCCAATAAACTTTTGTCTCAAAACAACATTTATGACCTTCCCCTTTCTGTCTTTAAACGTTTCTCTTTGTATTAACCTTCTGGAATATGCGTATAATACATCATTGCACACATATGCCAGGTTATATCCCCTGTTTATTCCCAAATAAACTCATTTTAAGAGCTTCTCTCCCGTTTTTATTTTAGGTTGAAGCTAGGCAACATTGCTTGTGATAAAAAAGTAACCCCTGGTTGGCAAACTGTTTCTGAACTGGAAGAAATTATAATGAATCATAAACATTTAATGGGAGCTCTGTGTTTTAGGCTTCCTTGAGAATGGGGAAATTATAATAGGGAATGTTACTTGCAAAATTCTGGAATATGGGTGTATGGAGAGATTAGCTCCTGTGGGTTGAGAATAATTCTCTGTCTACAACATCTCTTTGACTTGCCTGATGTAGATTTTACCTGAAACTGTCACTTGGGAGAAGCTGACTTATGGGTGGCTATACTAACTTGTGCTTGGGTTGCTATAAAGACCCCACCAAATGAGAACTCTCTCATTCTGCCCTGCTGGTGACCGGTGCTTCCCTTCCTGTACTCTATGATTTGAACCAAGTGTTACTTATAATATATTTGCTTAATTAAACGGAATAAGATCCCCCTATAGGAGTACCAAGGCTACCTTTTTATCATCCTTAGAATAAATTCCAAATTTTTTGACCAGTTGCAAGGCCTCTTATGATTAAATTCCTGAATGTCTTCTAGACTTACTGATGATGACGATTTCCCACTTGCCTACAAATATTGGCCACACTGGCCCCCCTTTTACTTCCCGAACTCACCAAGTGCCCAACTCTTCCTTAAGGTCATTGTGTTAGCTGTTCTATAAGCCTTTAATGTTCTTCCATCTAATCTTTACAAAGCTGACTTTTTTTTTTATCATTCAGATCACCTTTTTACCAAGATCTTCTCAATCATTCACTATCCTATCAGTCTATTTTGATCATATGCTCAAAATTTCTGTTATATTTTTTTATTTGCTTACTAGTTTTATTTTCTGTAATATATAGGCCCCTTATATTACAAGCCCCACATTATAGGCCCCATAAAAACAGGAATATTACCTTATTTGCTACTACAAACTCATTGCCTAATATAGTAGGCACAAAATAAAATATTTGTAGAAAGGAAGAAAGAAAAGGTGGTAGACAGGAATAATACAGGGAGAAAAAAAAGCCAAGGATTGGATTAAAGACATAGACAAGTCTATTGTCATTTATGTTTATGATTATTTACTCACCTAAATGTCCAAGAAGAGGATGAATGTGGAGCACTATATAATAAAATCCTTTGCCATTATAAGTAGGATTGCTCATACTAGTGAATGTATGTTGGGAGCCAGCCATGGAGGCCCACTGAGTGTTAGGGATCAGGAAGGGCCGTTGACCCAAGACCATTAGGATGCGTTTGGGAGCTATTGACCCCATTTCCTCCCCCTTTCTGCTCAGCACTAACCAGATTAAGCTCTTGTGAGCTCAAAACATAGAAACTCTGAGATCGGGA
>NW_007260035.1:89267-93040 GCF_000164805.1 Carlito syrichta | reverse complement strand
CAATCATTGATTAAGTTTTCATGGATTAAGGTTTCTGATGGGTGGGGGACGCCCCTCCCACATCTGACTTTGTGTATAAAAGACCCATTGTAATTCCCAATACACACACACCACTTCTGCACTAGACCGGAGTCCAGTCTCTTTCTTTCTCTCTCTTCTTCCCCCCAATTGCTGATGCTGTCTCTGTCTTTGGGGTACCCTGAACCCGGCTGGAGCTGGTCCCCAGCAAATGTACTTTGGACTCTTTCTACAAACCTATTTCTCCCATAGTTTTCTGTTTCTCAGATAATTTTTGCAACCAAGACATTTACTGTCAGGAAAAAACCTCAAACTTGCCATTCCTTCCAGCCCACTCCACTTCTAAGAGAATTATCATCCATTCAGTTGTTCGGGTCCAAATCACAGATACTGATTCCTCTCTTTTTCTTGTGTCTCACATCTAATTTTTCAGTAAGTACTATGTGAGTTTTCTTTGAAATATGTCTGGAGTCCAATTATCTTAATACTGTCAATACATAGGACAATTGCCTCCAAGTTGTTTTCCCTACTTCCTCTCTTGGTCTGTTAAAGTCCCTACAGGAACTAATGTGATTTTTTAAAAATGTAGATATACTCATCTCATTCCTTGACAGAGTATCACTCTGTTGCCCAGGCTGACATGCAGTGGCACAATGCTGGCTCACCACAGTCTCAATCTCCTGGGCCCAGAGGTCCTTCCACCTCTGCCTAGCCAATTTTTTTTAAGAGATAAGGTCTCACTAGTTCTCCAGTTTGGTCTCGAACACCTAAGCTCAAGCAATTCTCTGCCTTGGCCTTGCAAAGTGCTGGGATTATGGGCATGACCACCATGCAAGGCCTCAACTTATCTTTTTATCCATAACCACCAAAGTTTTCTAATTATACTAAACGAAATCTAAATTTCTTACCAAGACTAAAATGCCCTAATGACTTGGTACATGCCTATGTCCCTGACACCATTTTCTTAGCTCCCTGCTCCAGTCACAGCAGACTTCTTGTGTTATTCCTGGAATACACAAAACCTGTTGCTGCTTTTCAATTGATGTTGCTTTTGTCTAGGAACTCCTGCTCCTGATTTTCACTGAAATAACTCCCTATCATATAGCTACATAATGTTCTCCTCTTCAGTGATGTTTTTCCTGATTATTCCACACAAAAAAAGTTCACCTGTCAATCTCTGTTTCCCTATTCTGTACTTCTTCTTAGTCCCTTCCTTTGCCTGAAAATATATTATTTGACTATTTGGTTGCCTTCTCCAGGATGACAGGACACTTGTGGTCCCAGAACGTTTCTTATCTCCAACATCTAGGGCAGAACTTAGCATAAAAAAGATATTCTATTAATACCAGCTGAAAATATAAATAAATCTTCAACTTCTTTTCTTAATCTTGCACATCCAATCTTATTATAACGTTTTATAAACTTAATCTTCAAAACATGTTCTCAATCATCTACTACTTGTCATTGGCCCACATCAAGAATTCTAGACTAAGCCAACACCAACTCTCACCCAAATGACTGCAGGAATCTTCAGACTTGGCTCTGTTTCTACCCTTGGCATCCTCTCTTTCATTCTCCACATATGATAAATTTCACATCCTTTGCATGAGTGGCAAAGTCTTCATGTTCTTGTATCCACCTATCTTTCCCACTTCACCTTAAAGCACTTTTCCTCTCATTCTCTGTATGCTAGACACACTGGCATTCTTTAATTTTCCCTCAGATATATTGTTTTCTAGTCAAAATCAGAATTCTCTTTTATACTTTCCCCTTAACATAAAACTTTGTTCTCCTAGCTCTTTGAATGTCTGACTTCCTCTTACCCTTCAAGTCTCTGCATAAACAATCCCTCCAGAGACAGACTCTGATTGCCCTTTTAAAAATATATCCCTCCTTCTGCTATGCACTAGCAAAATATCTTGTCTTCTGCATGATATCATGACTATAATTCAATAATCATTTATATAATAGAAAGTGGTATAGGATAGGGATTTAAAGTGTGACCTCCAGCTGGGCTCGGTGGCTCAGCCTGTAATCCCACTGTTTGGGAGGCTGAGGTGAGTGGATTGCCTGAGCCTGCAGGTTCGAGATCTGCCTGGGCAACTTGGAGAGACCTCATCTCTACAATAAATCAAAAATTAGCCGGGCATGGTAGCGTGCGCCTGTAGTTCCAGCTACTTGGAAGGCTGAGGTGGAAGGATCGCTGGAACCCAGCAAGTCAAGGCTGTGGTGGCCAGGAGCGGCCACTGCACTCCAGCTTGGGCGACAGAGTGAGACTCCAACTCCAAAAAAAAAAAGTGTGACCTCCAGAAAAACTTACTCAAATCCAAACTCTGTCTCTGTCATTTACTAGCTATGGAATCTTGGACTAGGCACTTGCAATTTCTATGCCTCAGTTTATTGGTCTGTAAAATAGGTTTAATAATATTATCTATTGGGGGAAGAAAACAACATCAATAAGGGTAACTGATCTCAAACCAGGCAAAATAGGGACCAAATTGAGGCCCGAACTTTACCTGTACAATGACCACTTGTATACCCAATTTTGAATTGTACCCCACATCTTTAAAATTAAAAAAATTTTAAAAAGATTAGAACATAAAATTATTTGTGACTCTATATTAGAAATATAAACACTGAAATAAAAAATATACTACCAATTACTACACAACCCTATGAAAATAAAATACATAAGTGCAAATATGAAAAAGAAATGTGAAAAATAAAATAAAAATGAATATGAAAGATTATTTATTTTGCAGGTTTGTTGTAAGAAGTAAGTTAATATATGTGAAGACTATAGAATACTGCCTAGTTTTCAGTGAGAATTCTATAAGAGCTATTACTTCTGAGGTCTAGCATCTGTATTATATTTCAAACTCCTTAACTTTATCATTGTATTCCTACCAACAAGTGCATTTTCTGACATATAATAAGTTTTCAGAAAGCACTTATTGAACTAATGAATTGCAGAAAAAATTAGCCAATGATATTTTGCAAAGCTAAACATCGTACTTTTGGCATTAACTATTTCAGAGTTAAAATAATTGAAGTATAGTACTAGCAGATGAAATAAAAAAACAAAAATATACATATACACATTTGTAGGATATGGTAAAGAACACATTTCAATTCAGTTTAGATATTTGCAGGACTCAGGGATGCAAAAGATTCAAACCAAAAATCTTGCCCTGTTGCACTTTTGGCGTGGTGGTGGGGAGTAGCAAATATTAAAGGATACATTAGATTAACTTGATTTGTTGCAGTAGTTGAGAATATGGGCTCTGGAATTAGGCTGTCTTAATTTCAAATCCTCGTTATAATATACAGAAGCTTTATAACTGCAGGTGTTGTGTCTTCATGTATCTTAGCTGTCCTCAGCTGTAAAACAGGGACACTACTACTATCTGTACTAAAGAATTATTGTATAGAATTGGACATTAGTAAAATGCTTGGAACAGGATCTGACATATAGCAAAGGTCAATAAGTTTTAGATGTTATTAAAGTTAAAAATAAGTTATAAACCCTAGAATATCTAGAAAAAAATATGGGCATATATTCGTGATGAAGATATTAAGAGACCATCTTTAAAAATAAATAAAGGGAGCCGGGCTCGGTGGCTCAGCCTGTAATCCCGCGCCTTTGGGAGGCTGAGGTGAGCGTATTGCCCGAGCCCGCGGGTTTGAGACCTGCCTGGGCAGGTGAGACCTCATCTCTACAGTAAAATCAAAAAATTAGCCGGGCGTGGTAGCGC
>NW_007260035.1:7004-89247 GCF_000164805.1 Carlito syrichta | reverse complement strand
CTCCAGTCTGGGCGACAGAGTGAGACTCCAACTCAAAAAAAAATAAATAAAATAAAATAAATAAATAAATAAGTAAATAAAGGGAAGAATATAGATGCATAAAAGCACTTTCTGTTGCTTGGATAATACCTTTTCTTAAACTGAGATCGACCTTCCTGGTTCTTTGTGATGCAAATCAGCACTCAGCACTACAGACTTTACCACTGTTTTTGTTTTTAACTTTTTAGCAAATCTCTTGTTTTGAATAAAGGGTACAATTTCTTTGGAAGGAGCAAGGCAACAGGCCCAATATGGTCAAAGCTCTGTGACTCTATCTTCTCTTTTCCATTTTCATAACCCCCCCTTGCCCTATCCTTCTATGATCCAGACCACATATGGCAGAATGAGAGATAGAGTAGGCACAGCAGGTGGGAAGTCCCAGGAGATCTGCTCTTTTGGTAACATCAACCTGCAGGAATCTCCTATTTCCAAAATTCCAGCAGCCTTTCTTTTTCCAAGCAGAAGCTCTGGTCCTGTGACATCTTCTATTTTATTTGCATCTACTCAGTCCCCCCAACCATCCTCTCATTTGGTCACCTATTCATTCACTCATCATTAACACTCATTCAATCATTGACTGAGTGCTTTCCATTTAGCTGCTAGATTAAGGGCAGCAGTCTTCCCTGCCCCAGGAACCTTCTCCTGTATTTACCATCATGGAATTGGGCATGAGACTGATTAGCCTCGTGCCCAATTCGATGATGGTAAATTCAGGAGAAGGTTCCTGGGGCAGGGAAGACTGCTGCCCGTTACCATCATGGAATTGGGCATGAGGCTAAAGAGTTCAGTCTCACCGGGCTCGGTGGCTCAGCTTGTAATCCCACGCCTTGGGAGGCTGAGGTGAGTGGATTGCCTGAGCCCATGGGTTCGAGACCCGCCTGGGCAACTGGCGAGACCTCATCTCTACAATAAATCAAAAATCAGCCGGGCGTGGTAGTGCGCGCCTGTAATTCCGGCTACTCGGAAGGCTGAGGTGGAAGGATTGCCGGAGCCCAGCAGGTCAAGGCTGCGGTGGCCAGGAGTGGCCACTGCATTCCAGGCTGGGCGACAGAGTGAGACTCCAACTCACAAAAAAAAAAAAAAAAAAGAGTTCAGTCTCTGATTCCAGGCACCCAGTCAACTGTGAAGGGTTCTCAAGAAGTTATGGCAAGAGAACAGACCTCTAAATGAACACTCCCCTCTGTAGCCTGAACTTTTAGACCCAACCCTTCTGCTGACTGCCCTGGTCAGCTGGACTTAACTTCATATGTGTCTCAGGTTTCCTTTGGCCCAGATAGAAAGCCATTTATTTCCATCAGATTGTTTTCTCAGACATACCTGGCCTTCCAGTGGTGGCAATTAAGGGTTTTATTGTACATCTTCTCCAGTCAGAGGCAGCCCCACACAGCACAGGCCTTATGAGTTGCAGGAAGTGGAGAAGCAAGACTTTCTTCTTCCTTTTTCCTAGCACCAGCATAAACAACAGTTTCTCTGATCTGGACAAGACTCCCCACTGATAGGGAGTGGAATGGGGTGATGAGGGGACCTCAAAGCCTCATGCTCTACCTAGAGACTGAATTATAGCTGTTCACAAAAGCTGGTTTTCTCTTTTATGCTACATGCTGTTAGCTCAAAGGTAGACAGGCTGGTCAAAGTATCCTGGGCTCTAGGTAAAGGTTCTGTTTCTCCCAAGCCCTAAAATGACCCCCACTCTGAGTCTGACATCTAAACACATACCACAGCCACTTTTACCATAATGGTGTCTTCCCTTGAGAACGCTTTCCCTTCCCTGAAAGGAATATGGCATGAACATTTATTATGCTTACATTTCCATTCTGTGATGAAACTCTGATTTAACAGGCTGTGTTTTGTACATCTGCTTGAACACACTTACACAGAGTTCACATACATGTGAATGTATATGCAAGTGGATGTGCATTTCTTCACAGTGTGTTTACCCCTGTGATCCCATGGGCACATTTATGTGCATGTGAACTGGAAAGCATGGTTCCTGTGCTTGATTTATAAACTACAACATTTTTTTTTGCCCTATAAGTACACATTCCTGAATGCAAGCAATAATTTAGTCTGAGATGCCGAGGGCCTCTCTCCTGTGTTGTGTGCCTCCTACCTCAGTGACTTTGTACATGATGACTCCTCTTGAGGAAAATGATTCCTTCCTCCTTCAAAACTTTACCTACTTCATTCTTATCATTTTCAGTTTACAGCATACACTCACAGAAACCTTTTCTTTCTTCCCAGACTCGATTCAGCCCATTTATGCTGTTTCACAACTCCCCAGCTTATTCTTTATAGAATTTATCATAGTTTGAGATTATATAGAATGAGTATTCTTCATATCCTCACAGTCTGAACAGTTTCTGCTATGAGATGATAGGCTTACAAGGGCAGAATTGTGTCTGCTTTATTTACATTGATTCTTGATAGCTAGCAGAATGCTGTGCACAAGGTAGGTAGTAAATTTTTCAGCTATAAACAACAAGAAATTAACTCTTTGAATATGGCTACAAGGGTCTTTATAAACCTAGTGAGATTCAAGCATCTTAGAACTCAGTATGAATCTCTGCTGTCCTACCTCTATCCACTCAGTGACCAGAATCAAATCATAAAAATGACAGCCACCTGTGGGAAAGTCTTCAAGGACAATAAAAATAAGAAACCAGCTGGGCTCGGTGGCTCAGTCGTAATCCCGCTCCTTTGAGAGGCTGAGGTGAGTGGATTGCCTGAGCCCGCAGGTTCGAGACCCGCCTGGGCAACAAGACCCCATCTCTACAATAAAAAAAAAAAAAAATCAGCCGGGTATGGTAGCACATGCCTGTAATTCCGGCTACTTAGAAGGCTGAGGCAGAAGGATCGCCAGAGCCCAGCAGGTCAAGGCTGCGGTGGCCGGGAGCGGCCACTGCACTCCAGTCTGGGCAACAGAGTGAGACTCCAACTCAAAAAAAAAAAAGAAAAGAAAAGAAAAAAGAAACCACACCCACTTTTCAGTCAGGCTGGTGGTAGGAAACTCCAAAGAACAGGGAACATGATGGCAGCTACTACTGGACACAAAATCTGGAGAAACTCTGAAAGGACATTGGGAAATTTGCAGGATTCAGCTTCAACGGATTGTCGCAAGTTTCTTCCTCTGTTCATCATACCTCTGCATCTTTTAATTTCAAACGTTTTAGTTTCCCATTTAAGCCCTTCTGTTCATGTAGAGACACTCTTTGTCTCCACCTCTTCACCCATATTCTCCCTTTTCCTTAGGGCCCACAAGAATCAGACTCAAGAAACAGCTGATACTGGAGATTGGATGTAATTTCATCTAAAGATAGGCATAAGCAGAGCTCAGACTGGAACCCAGGAATGGTACGGTGGTGGGGGTGATTGGCTCACACACAGCACCCCCACCTTGTTTCTGGCCCTTAGTCTTTCTCATTGCCTTTGAAACAACGTTGTCTCCACAGTAAAGGGCATCATAGTAAATTTGGCTTATAGTGCAGCTGTATTCAAGAATGGAAGAGCTAGGGAAATAGGACATGGGAAAAGGGCACAGAGGAAAGAGATGGTCTGAATGATTGGGCTCCTATGACTGCTTCAGCTTCTCCACAGCAGCATTCACGTCACCTCCAGTGGCAATGAGGGCCTGGAGATTAGCTTCAGGATTCAGAAAACCCATGGCCCGCAATTGCTCCAACTGCACCCGAAAACGAGTCTCAGGTTGTAGCTGCTGGAGATTGGCACTAGCTAAAGCTTGCAGCAACTGGAGGAAGGGTATGGAACAGAAGCCCAGCTCCACAGAGCCCTGTGCTGGGGACACCTCTGGACCCAGGTTTTGGGGGGGATTCTCAGACATAAAAGTGCCTACTCTAGACTCTGTATTTCCTGCCACTGCTAGAGAAGGCATGAACCAGAGTAGGACATGAGGTGCTTCATTCACCAGGATCTGCAGACCCTGCTCAATCTGCAGCAGGGCTTGCATGGCACGGGGATTTGCCATAGCTGCCTGAAGGCGCATTAGCAGTGGCAGTGGTCGTTGCATCTCATTCTGTAACTGTGGGATCTGATTCATGCCAGTTGACCTCAAAGATCTTGGACAAGCTTGTGGTGGCAGCCAGGGAGGCTCAGAGATTCCATGAGTGACTGTCATAGGGGAAAGGGAAGAAGGAACAAATGGAACCCTGTTGATAGAATCTCCTAGCCCTGAGACAAGATCAGGCAAGCTTGTGCTGTGGTCAGTAGAGTTTTTCCCTGCATCATCTTGGCCTCCACCTTGTCCAGTACCATTCTCTGCAGGGTATCTCAGAAAAGCTGGGCAAGAGGACTTTCCTTTGATTACTGCTGACTCCTTGGGGAGAGGCTGGCTTGACCTAGGCTCCTGGGATGAAGAGGAAGTTGGGGAAACTCTGTTTCCTTGTGGTGGTGGTTCCTGGCTTGGTCTGAGGTTGGATGCAATCCCCTGCAGATAGGTTCCGAGGGACTGGGAGGTCTCATGTAATTGATAGAGATAGTCATAAAGCCCTATATTACCCAGAAAGCTTGAAACCCTATTTCTAATTTCAGATGCACCCTGGTCCCTAAGCCACCTGCCTTGCCTGCCATCTGAACCTCCATGTGTGGAAGTCCAGGGGTTGGGAAGGGGGTCACAATTCTCTGTCCTTGAAGGTTGGCTGCTGCCAGTGGTAACATTAGCAGTAGTGGGAGTGGCAAAGGGATTGCCACCAAACTGCTCCTGTACTGCATTAAGCATTGGATCCATAATATCCGTGTACATGGTGCGAAGAACATTGTAGCCACCAGGGATGCTCTCCAGGTTACTGAGTGCCCGGTCCTGGCTACGCATCATCTCTTGCATCATGGCAGGGTTACGTAGTAACTCCAACGTCTGCCTCATGATTTCAGGGTTGTTGAGAATATGCCCAACCTCCGGGTTGTGTTGGATCAGCTGCTGCATATGGGGATTGTCAAGAACCAGCTGGCGCACCAGTCCCGTGTTAGACAGCAGACCCTGGATGAAGGGGTCATCAATAAGCTGAGTCACAAACTGAGGCACGGATGCACGCTGCCACATCAGTGAGCTTAGCTGGTCGAGGAAGCTGGTTGAGCTCAGGCCCAGCCCACTAAGGCCCGTGAGCACACCTAAGCTAAAGGCAGGAGGCCAATCTGCTGGGTAAATGGAACTTGGCTGAGGGAGCGACCCAGCACTTGGGCCTGGGGTAGAGACGGAGGCAGCTGGGCGCTCAGTGCCCATGGCGCGGCGCTGCATCTTGATGACCAGGTGAACAGTAAGGCCATCTTGGACTCCACACTGTGCCAGTGAGTCAGGGTTCTTGAGGATTTTGCCAGCAAAGATTAGAACCAGCTGATCAGGGTGGGCCTTAAAGCGTTGGGATATCTCTTCCTTCAATTGCTGGATGGTGCATGTGTCCGTAACTGAGAAATCTTCCTTGTCTTTGGGTGTCTTCACTGTCACTTTGATGAGGTGGGGATCCCGGACTGGTCCTGGGCTGCCCTGTGGCAGGGCCTCTCCGCTTTTGGCCATGGTGGCAGCAGGAGGCCCAAATCTGTGGGGACACAGCTGGGGGAATGGGGATAGGAGACCAACATCACCCTTTCAGGCAGAGGTGAAAGTAGGAAAAGTAAACATGAAGAGGGTCTTGATTATCAAAGTAGGGAATGGTATAGGGTCTACATGGAAGGGACTATGTGGTTCCTGGGCAAAAGCACTTTCAGGGGATTATGAGATTGAGAGCGTAGGGGTCAAGGATGGAAATCTGGTACCCTTGGAAAGAGGTCTGTAATTGATAAGTATGGGGACAAAGAAAGGAGGAAGGGCCCAGTCTGGGGTATACATACCAGTCAGCTGTGGCCCCGTCCTTTCTCTTATGCAGGGCTCCAAATCTCCCTCATCTTGCTGCACATCCAACCCTGAGGCCTTGTAGATCAGAACCCACTCTATCGAGTCAATTCTGTGACCTCAGTACTGACATCACAGCCTTACACAATGGATTCTTGGGATTCTCCAAGGTGCTCTGAATCCCTGGGAGCTCCTGCTCTACCACCCTTTACGTCTTCTACTTCCTTTACCTCAAGTGCCCTCCTCTTAGTCAGCCTCCTGAGCTGACCACTCCTTCTCAGGAGGAACCCTGCTCCCACACAATCTCAAACATGGAGACTCAGACTGAGACTGGACCACTGTAAAACACTACTCGGTCCTTTGTGTCCCCATTCTGAACAAAGTTAGCTACTTCCTAGTCCAGGGGCTTCTTCCTGGTATCTCATGTCCCTGTTTTTGGTCTGGTACAAAATTAACCATAAATTCTTCATATATTTTCAAAGTAGTGATTTGCTGATGGATAAGATTTTGAGTATAAGGGAGGGATCAAGAATGACATGACTTTTTAATTTGTTTTAATTAATACTGTTTCCCTGGGAAATTCCAAGAAAGGATTGGATATTTATTGGGATAAAATTAAAAGACCAGGAAACAAACAGGTTGCTAAATAAAAAATTAGCAGGTTGTTAAACAAGTTTAGATATATTTGAGATGTCTATTTTATATTCAAATGGAGATGTAAGAAAGTAGTTGAATATTATAAGCCTAGAGTTCATCAACACATAAAGAGTACTTTAAATTATGGATTGGTCAAGATTAGATAGTTAGTATAGGAAAAAATAATAGATATTTTTAAAAATCTGAGTCTTATGGCTCCATAATGTTTAGAATTCTGGAAAATCAGAAAAATTTAGCAAAGGAAACTGAAAAAAAAAGGTAGAAAACGAGAAAGAGAGTAAGAAAAACAAAGAGAGGCCAAAGCAAAAAGAGTTTTTTATAAAAGATACACAGTAACCAACTGTGTCAAATGATGTGATAGGTCAGCAGGATAAGGACTGGGAATTGGCCACTGGATTTAAAAAAACAGAGAATTGGAGACCATAAAGAGACCAGCTCTGGAAGAGTGGTAGAGGCAAAAAGATTGACTGTATTTAGGAACAAATCAGTTGGAAAGGAATTGCATCCAGTACGATTATAAATGCAAGGGAGATGACGGCTATATGGGGAAATGGGATTAAAGGCTTCTTAGGGTTTTTTGTCCCCTTAAAATGAGAACAGTATATAATGTTTTTATTCTGATGAGAGCAATCTAACAAGCAGAAAAAAATTATGCTCAAGAAAAGGAAAACAATTATAAGAGTACATTCTTGAGTAGATAGGTTAGAGAGATTGGGAGCAAGTGTCCATGTGGAAAGCTTGGTTTAGGAAAAGGGACAATTTTATCATGATAATAGAATAGAGGGCAGAATATATAGGGACAAATGTAAGTAAGTTGGACGATTTGATAGTAGGCACAGGTAGAATTCCCTTCTGACTGTTATTTTTTTGTTAAAATAAGCAAAACTTTAGCTAAAATTCAGAATAGAAAAGGGATGGTGAAGATTTGAGAAGAGCAAAAAAGATATGAAATGATCATCTCAAAGAATAGTGAATTGACTAAGACAGAAAATGTCCAAGTGTGTTCCCCAAAACAGCAGCATCAGCAACACCCAAAAACTTGTTAAAAATGAGTAATTTGGGCCTCATTCTACTGTTTCAGAATGCATTGCAAAGTTGCTCAGATATCTGGGATTCAACACACCTTCCAGGTAATTCTAATTCATTTTCTGATGAGAGTCCTCAGGCTGGGAACATGCAGTTAGGATTGTTAAGAGGCAGTTAAGGCTTTAGGTAAAAATGTAAGTGAAAGTAGTCAGCACAGTTGTATGTTTTTCTCTGCCTACACAGAGATTAGGCAGAGTTGGGTATAACCACAATGAGTTTACAAGAAGGAATATTATGCCAGAGGTACATTAATGGATCATGGAGAAGTCTTGAAGCAAGAGAACTAGGGTCAAGAAGAAGCAAGAGGCCGACTCGGTGGCCCAGCCTGTAATCCCAGCACTTTGTGAGGCCGAGGCAAGTGGATTGCCTGAGCCCATGGGTTCGAGACCCACCCAGGCAACTTGGTGAGACCTCGTCTCTACAATAAATCAAAAATTAACCGGGTGTGGTAACGCACACCTTTAGTTCTGGCTACTTGGAAGGCTGAGACGGAAGGATCTCCGGAGCCCAGCAGGTCGAGGCTGTGGAGGCCGAGAACACGCCATTGCACTCCAGTCTGGGCGATAGAGTGAAATCCAACAAAGGAAGGAAGGAAGGAAGGAAGGAAGGAAGGAAGGAAGGAAGGAAGGAGAAAGAAAGAAAGAAAGAAAGAAAGAAAGAAAGAAAGAAAGAAAGAAAGAAAGAAAGAAAGAAAGAAAGAAAGAAAGCAGCAGCAAGAAGTTGCAAATGACACCTATCCACTTCTAAGTCCATGAGAAATTAAAGAAAGAAGCAGCTACTTTTGTGGCAGAAGCAGTGTCTTCAGTGAACAGTCAGATTTCCATTATAGCAAAAAGGTAAGGGAAACTTTAGAAAGAAGGTTGTTGATATATGTGGGTTTTTTTATTGCTAAGTTATGAATCCTAAATGGTAGGGTGGAAAGGTTTGGAGAAGTGGTAGTGAGTAGAAAAATGAACCAGGTGAGGAATTTTTACAGCATATTAGGATGAAAATAAGATGACCTTGGATAGCTTGGGCTTTTTATGTAAACAGCAGCGACAAACAGGGTGCAAACATAATCATATTGAATAGGAAGGTGAAGAATTCATTTTCTTTCTTGAGACATCTTTTTGGTAGCTGTGGGTGGTTGGAGTCTTTGTCAGTGAGCTTGCTAGACGTACTTAGAAATTTGTGGACTGATTTTTCACTCATGCTGACAGCCATGTCAAGGCTGGGGAGGGATGTCTGTTGAGTACCCAAATCTCTGTGGGTCCCTGTTAGAGACCAGATTTCACCACTTCCACTGCTCCTACCCTGGTCCCAGACAACAGCATCTCTCACCTGCTTTAATGCAAAAGTCTCTTATTGTTTCCCTGCTTCCCTGGTTTCTTTCTACCACAGTCCTTCGCTCAACTCTGCAACCAGATTTGATACATTGAATTACTTCATTCCTTTACTCAAAACCCACCAGTGACTTTCTTTTACATTCATAGCAAAATCCAAAGTCCTCACCTCACCCACAAAGCTCTTCACCATCTGATATCCTCCCCACCTCCTTTTTTTTCTTTCTTTTTTGTCTACTTCAGCAGCATTACCTCCTTGCTATTCTGTCATTAAGCCTTCTCTGCCTGGATCGTCCTTCTCCCAGGGAATTGCATGTACAATTCTCCCAACTTTTGCTCAAATGTCACCTTTTCAGAAGGGCCTTTCCTGATCAGCCTATTTAGAATTGTTTATGTTGATTCATTTCACTTCATAGCACTTAGCATCACCTAATATAGCTGTAAGGTTAATTTGAATACTGTCTTGTATAGTCACACAAAAAAAGTAAACTCCATAAATAAAAGACCTTTGTTTTTTCACTGCTATTTCTTCAATGCCTAGAACAATTTTGACTTGTTAAGTTATGGCACAAGCTCACTAAATTATTTAATAGCTGCATAATTTGGTGGCATATGATGCCAGTCTGGGATACTCTAGGTGAGGCAGGAAGAGAATATGGGACTTTGACAACTGTGAAAAAAACACAAGCTACAAGCATAAGATATGTTGAAGGATATGGTGCCCTTGAAAAGTGCTGTGACTGTCCCATGAAACGCTGGGTTTGTGGTGACTGGACTATGCAGTGAGGGTGGCAACTTCTGTAGGCTAAAGGAAGAGTAATGACACACATCAAAGTCTTATAATGGTGGCAATGGCAATTAGTAAGAGGCTGTAATGATAATAACTATTTATTAGGACCTGGTTGATTTGTGGATTTTTCTACTTTGGCCCAAAAGATTATTCTTCCACTTTCAAACTTGAATACTTTGGGTTTGAGAAACCAAGATAATCTTACGACTAAATATTTAGATCTATCTATGGAATATGTTTTCTTTTCTGTATAAGTATGTTATGATTGTCATCTTCTATATGTGTGTCTATTAATGTATCTCTAGGTATTTGTGTGTATGCATATAGCTGCATGTACCTGTATGTGGACTCTATGTGCCTACATATGTGAATCTTTCACTATGTGAGCTTGTGTACATGTGTACACCTGTCTGAGGCAACATATGCATGTTCTTAGATATTTGAGCATGGTATGCAACATTGATTATTTTTTGTCTCTATATTAATATGTACATGTTGTATGTGTGTTTGTGTGTTCATGTATGTATAGTAAGTGAGACAGGGATATCACACACAGTTAGTTGCTTTTTTTGCAAAAAAAAAAACAAACAAAGTCAAACCTCAGATGGGGGCAAGTGGATGTAGCCATTTTATTCACAGATCTTCCAGCCATGGTCAATGATCTATTATTCAGTATAGACAACATTGGTTGGTAACTCCTATTCCAGGATATCTCCTAGTTGAAAGCATCAGGAGAGGTGGGAAAAAGCAGATGAGGTGGTCAATTGAGTCAGCCAGCAGGCAGCAAACAGGTAGGCACATTGGTTAGAATCCCCGGGATCTCTTGAGCTTGAGGATAGCAGCATTGGTGTCCCCCTCAGTAGCAATGAGTGCCCATAGATTGGCATGGTGGTTCCCAAATCCCATGGCTTGGAGAGATTTCATTTGCTTGCTGAAACGAATCTCAGGGGCTTGTAGAGAATGGGAAGGGTCCCCATCCAGGGGTTGTAGCCTCTGCAGAACTGCTCCTGACTTATGGCAGCACTCAGGCCCTTTGGGCTCAGCTATATCTGGCCCATTCCAGGCCCAGGGCACTGTGTCAGGATAGCTGCAGCTGGGAGCAGGAAGCCAACTCAAGCCCCATAAGTTAGGTGCAACCCAAGGCAGAAGAACAGGAGCCTCTGTTGCCAACAGCTGGAGACCCTGCTCAATCTGCAATACTGCTTGTGATGCTTTGGGGTTGGCTAGGGCTATAAGCAGGTCAGAGAGCTCTGTCTGCTGCAGGAATGTAGGCAGCTGCTGCCTCTGATGTTCACTCAGCTGGGGCATGCTCATAAACAACATCTGAGCTGCCAGATAGGGGTTGTTCATAAGCAACTGCATCACACCCCCTATGATCTGAGAGCTGATCTGCTCATCTGACAGCTGGATATCATCTTCTAATCTCTGGATGGAGCTGCTTAGAGAGATAGTGGCATCCTTGTCTTTTTCTTGTGGCTTCTGGATGAGCTCTATATTAAGTAATGCAGGTATCCTAGCTGGCTGCTGAGTGGCACAGATATGGCTCCGACCCTGGGTAGAAATTGTGGTAGTATTAGCCCTGGAAATAGGGTTGACCTTGTTGAGAGTGTCACTAGCTGAACTGATTGAAGATAAACCATCAGAACTAGTGTGGATGACTTGGGTTGCAGGGAGCTGTGGGTGCTGGTCCTGCCATTCCTGAGATGATGGTGGAGGTGGGGATGAGGACTGGACTTGTTCCCATACTTGTCCTGCCAGGAGAGCTGTGAAAGGGTTGCCCCCAAAAGGATCTTGTATGCTGTTTAGCATTTGATCATTGAAATTAGCATCATTCTGACCCAAGGCATTGTTTCTACCTGGCATTGTTTCTAAGTCCAAGAATGGTTGTGAGTTCTGTAAATGCTCAATGTTCTGTGCAGGTTGCTGGATTTGCATTATTTCTTGGATCACGGCAAGGTTCCTGGCCAACTCCAGAGTTTGCCATAGGATCTCAGAAGTGTCAAAAAGGTGGGGGACCTCCGGGTTCTGCTGCATCAATTTTTGTATGTCTAGATGTTCTGAAATGAACTGCTGCATAAACTCTGTGTTGGAAAGAAACCGCTGGATGGTAGGATTCTCCAGCATCTGTGCTATGTGCCCTGCACAACCCACTTCTAGGTTCTGGGTATGTATCTTGCGTGCATCAGACCCCTCAAAGTGGGAGGATTCCACTGGAGCTTGACTCACACCAGCTGGTTGGTGTGCCCCACTGCTGTTACCTTTGGTGTTTCTGTCCTGGTGGCAGGGCTCGTTGGTTGGCAGGTTTTGGGAAGAATGGGCTAGGAATCTGGAGCCATGCTTGGACTTGATGACCAGATGGATGGTGTGGCCATCCATGATGCCCCTCTGGCTCAGTGTGTCATGGTCTTTGAGAAGACGACCCATGAAGACCAGCACTAGTTGGTTCATTTGGCATTGGAAGTGAGCCGATAACGTCTCCTTGAATTGCCTCACTGAAGTGTCATCTGCTACCACAAAGTCTTTCTGGTTGCCTGGGGTCTTCACTGTCACTCGAGTGACTTTCAAAGAGATATTCTTGTCTGCAGGCAGACCTGAAGGACGCTCGCTCTGAAGCATCTTGGATGTTCAAGAGATGACATGCGGCATGGGCCTTAACTGGTGAGCAGATGGGAAGCAGCTGGAAGCAGGGGCAGAAGGGGTGAAGGCAGACAAATGTATCCTCTGGCTTTTGTCTCAGGTACAACAGCTAATTTCCCTGTTGCCCAAAAAGGAATGAGTGACCTGGCTGGCAAGGTACTTTGTGATGTTTGTGCCTTCACCCCAGTTCTCCAGATGTGGCCCAGCTGAGGCCTGGCGTGGCTACTGATTCATTCTTGACCTATAGTGGACTAAATGGTGATGACTCATTCCAAGGCTACCCCTCCTCCTGCCCCACCCATCAAGGACATGACTCTTAAGAAAAGGGATATTGTGATGTCAACTCTAGCCTCACAGTCGGCCTGGACCAGCTGGGGAAAGAGGACAGATTTCGGGATTCAAGTATCTATAATAAAATGAAATGAAACAATTTTCCAAAAAAAATGGGACAAAGTTATCAGAATAGAACTAGTAAATACCAAATTTTTAAGTGTGAGATATATGTTTCTGTGTGATACTATGTGTAGGTCCCTTATAGGAATGTCACACATATGAAAAGTTGAGTCTACTGAAGCCATAGATAAAATCACATTTCTGTAAGAATGTAGTCTTTTCCATAGAAAGGAGCCCATTGATTCTGTTAGTGATCTGAAAATGTGGGTCTTAGAAAAATGGAGGAAGAATAGAATTCTTAGGTGGAAGGGGATGTCATTTTTTTGCTTTTGTTTTTTTCTGGAATCTATATTTTGGCATTCTAGACTTAATTTCTATATAGTGGAGAAATGACTACCTTTTCTTTAGGAAACAGGAGCAGGGCTAGGCAGGAAGGCTCCCTGCAGAGGCATTCCATACAAAATGTGAGTGAACATTTCTTGTAAACCGCTTTTTATTCACATGGCACTTGGTCTTTTCCATGTTATTACAACGGGATGTTTAGAATGATTTGTTTCAATGTCCTAACCCAGTTTTACGTGCCTACCTTTGTGTAAAAGCATTAAGGAGGAGCAACATCTATAAATCAAGAGGTGGCCATGGAGGTAGGCAGGTAGTAGTAAAATTCCTAAAGGCACAGGTTCAGGCAACTAAAAAGTCAGATTCTCAGTCTCATGCCAATTTGGGAGATGATGTTTGATTTTTACTTGGGAAACTGGTGAATGTTCTATTAGTGGATTTGTTAAAATATGTGTTCATGTCTATGTTAGAGTATGAGTGTAAAAGGAAATAGTATTTACGTGAGTGAGAATGTGTATGTCTTACTGAATGTATATTTTTGAACGTATATGTGAAAGTGTATGCATCCTCTGTGTTACTGAGAGGACTTTAGAGTTTGTATTTTATTCCATTCACCTGCCAAAAGGAGTAGGAGCACCATACTGACAGATAAGGGGCAAGTAGAGAGTTCGAGCCAATGTGTTCTCTGTGTGCTAAACGCAAGCAAAGAGACAACAGTCAGCCAGGAAACTTCCTGCTATCACACTAAGAATTATTTATTGAGAATGTGTAGACCCATAGTCCAATCCATGTCAGACCCTCCTCACGTTCAGTTACCAGTTGCAAACATCCTAGAGCAAAACTCAGGCACCTCTCTCAATTGAGAGCACCTCTCTCAATTACACTCAAAAGTGAGATTGAACCAGGACATGAAACAAATAAGTTTCAGACCAAGACACGGTTCCTTTTCTGCCCTAGGGAACCCACAGAAGAGTAAGAATAAGAGAGGGAGCTTCCATTTCCCACTTTAATGTCAAGCTCCTTTGGGTCATTTGCACTAGAATCAGATATTCTCAACGTGAGGCTGACAAATGTAGGTCACGGAACCCTAAAATTCTAGGAGCTAGAGTTATGGTTTTCAGAAAGAAATATATGATACCAAAACGCCAGAAAGAGGTATACCACTTTCCTAGCTAATATTTTCTTTATTTTTTCTCAATCAAATCCACCTAGACTATTATTAAAGGGAACTTTAATGTGCTTATTGAGAAGTTAATGGTATAAAGAACTAACTAGGGATAATCAATGTCTCCCAGTCATTAGGGTGGATGGCCATTTTGGGAAGCGGTCCTCCTGTAGGTGAGGAAGAAAACATATTTCTATTCGGGGGTTTCAGGGCCTGGAAGATTTGTTGGGTTTGGCAGGTTTTAGTGGAGCATGGGCCCCAGAGAAAGGATTCTTGACTGGTGGTCTTGGTAGCCTATGCTTCAGTGTCAGAAAGGTGAGGTCATAAGTTATTAGATAACCATCATTGCAGACATAAAGCTTGTGGTCTGAGGGGCAGTAATTGATGCCCTGTAGTGTTTCTAGCATCTTGTCCAACTGGATACTGAGATAGTACTCCTGCCCAATGGTGGTGTCAAAAGCGTAAAAGATCTCCTCTTGGCGGGTGCTCAGTGAGCGTAAAGCATAAAGCACCCCACAGGCCATGAAGGCCCCAGACAAGGCTGGCTTATACTGGCTGGTATGCCAGGTTTTTTCCACTTCTAGGGTGCTAGCATTGAGATGACTCACAACCAGGTTGCCCTTGCTCTCCTCAGTGGCATAGAGCACCCACAGCCCCTCCTCATCACCAGCAAAATCTAAGGACTTCCAGGGCACGCCAGCATAGGAAAAGCGGTTATTATAGGTGGCACCAGGCAGTGGGCGCCGCAGCACTAAGGTGTTAGAGGAAAGGTCCACCTTGGCCATATCATTTGTGCCATAGTAGTTAAAGTACATGAAGTTCTTGTACACGGTATTGCCACTGCCATCACCATAGGCCATCGTTCTCTCCTTATAGTTCTTCAGCAGCACAAGGTCATTGTAGGACTTATACAGTCGATAGTAGTCAAAGTACCTAGGCCAAGGCCCCCACATTAGAACCATTAGGTGACAGCAATAAGCAAGGTAATAAATTGCTATAAAAATGGGCAGATTAATGATCTAATTAAGAGCAGAGGCTTTGGAATCAAACAGCTTATTTATAATCCATCTTTTACTTACTACATACTATGACAAAATAATTATTTTAAAAGTAATAGAAATGATAAATACACCAATAGCTACAGCACCTATTAGACACTATATATGCATTATCTATAATAACAACACCATAAGTTAGGTTTTACTCTCATAGATTAAGAGGCTAGGCTTTAGAAAGTTATGTAATTTGCTCAGTCACACAGCTTATAAGTAAAATCTGTAAAGAAATAACAAAAGAATCTACTTTATTGATTGCCAGGACTAATTAAGATAATGCAGGTCAGGTGCAGTGGCTCAAGCCTGTAATCCCAGCACTTTGGGAGTCCGAGGCAAGAGGACTGCCTGAGTCTGCAGGTTCTAGACCAGCCTGGGCAACATGGTGAGACCTCATCTCTACAATAAATCAAAAAATTAGCCCAGTGTGGTAGCACACGCCTGTAGTTCCAGCAATTTGGAAGACTGAGGCAGAAAAAATCACCAGAGCCCAGCATTCGATGCTAGGGTGGCCACAAGCATGCCACTATACTCCAACCTGTGAGACTCTAACTCAAAAATAAATAAATAAATAAAGATAATGTAAAGAAAAAAATTAGAGTGTTTGTCTCAAAGTAAGCAATCAACAAATAGTAGCTATTATTTTTATTCTTCATGAACACTGTTCTGTACCTAGACTCCAACTACCTTTGAAATGCAGGGGTCCCGTATCAGGACAGAGTTCCGGAGCTGGATTCAGGGAGATTTATGGTCATGAGGTCACTTCAGGAAGTACCTGTGAGGGACTCTTATCTGTGAGTTATGAACACCCTCATCTGTGAGTCATGACTTACCCACAAAAATGTAGAGGTTATTCAGAAGCATGTAAATCTATTCTATATGTTACAAAGTATTTATAGAAATTGGGGAACATTATTATCAGTAATACTAATATTTCTGAGTTTAACTGCAACCATAGCTCTTCAATGACTGACTAAACTTACACTCATCTCTCCCTCCCAGGACCTCCTATTCAATCAGGTCTATACCACATGAACTGATTTTAAACACTCTAGGAGTTGTGCCTACCTTCCTAGCAAGGCTGACAATTTATTTATTTATTTATCCATGTAGCCATTCTTTCATCTAATAAATATTTATCAGCGCCAACTATGCTTCTAATTTCCTATGTAATCATGTTATTTTTCTCATAAACTTAATAATTGTCATTTTACATATGACTAAGAATGGGTCTGAGATGTTAATCCATTTCTCTGAGATCACTTAGCTTAAGTGGAAATACTGAGATTTAAACTCAGATTGGCTTGGCTGCAAGTCTCAAGCTTGGCCAGGGTCATGCTCTAAACTTCTAAGCAAGAATTTAGGATTTTGAGGCAATTTAGGATTTGGAGAGGCAATTGAGCAGCCACTCAATAAAGAAAAGTTGTGTTGGTCACTGGCTCTCAGTCCTATGTCCCTGCCTTGTATGAAAAGCCTCTCCAGTTTAGCTGCCTCCAATTGAGGCCCAGGTGTAGAAGAGTTTGTTCTTGACATAGGATCAGACTACAGAAAGAACTATCTTTGGGTTACTATGGGATTAAAAATTCCAGACAATGGGCTTGTGAAGGAAGCTCAGACCAATCTGGGTCATACTTATTTCATGAGAGGAGTGCTGAAAGGTGACCAGTTGGGCTGAAATTAGGTTTGCTCAGGGACACACCTAAAACATGGAGAGGAAGCTGGGCTGGGGTAAAAAGAAATCTGTTAGGGTAAGGGCAGAAGACATTTGGAATTAACCTGGTTGGAGAAGAGACATTATCCAAGACTCACCTGCTATCTGTACGCAGAGGAGCCACCCAGTAAAGGGAAGAGGTTAGATTGGGTGCCGAGTCTCGGCCCCAGGTGCATGCCTTGTATGAGTAGCCTCTCCAGTTAAGCTTCACCACAAAGGGTCTGCTGACTTTCTGGAGGCCTCCGTGGGCACAAGAACCTACAGGAGACAGCAGGCAAGGTATGAGCATTGTGTAAAGCATACAATCCACAGAGAGAAGAGTGTGAAAGTATAATAACTACATGTGCATTTGAGTGTATGTTCATGTACCTGAGTGCATATACAAGAATATAAACTGAATGATTTTGCATGAATAGAGGTTAATGTGTATGTCTGTTTATGCAGTATTCATATGTCTGTGTATATGGGTATTCCCATATGTGAGAATGTACTAGTCTTGGTCTATATCACTCAGTGACATGAAACAAGGAAAATGAAAGATTTATTCTCCATCAAGACTTTTGTTGCCCTCCCACTCAGCACACCATAGGCTACTTTGCACTCCCAACCTGGTTTCTGGGTACACAAGATCTTAGGAAATTCGTCTATGAACTCACCAGGGGGTACGGGTGATCCAAGGTGTCTGGAGGTCTGTTCTTGCTCCTTTTCCCTCTCACACTCACTTAGTTGACTCTCAAGAACATCCACCTCCTGTTGGAGAGCACTGAAGCTACGCTGGTCAGAGTCAGCCAGAAGCTTGAGTGTGAGACTGGCATTAGTCACCTGCGAAAATGAGATGCCGGGGAGGTGGGTCATAGAGTGCTGTTCAGAACTTAACTCAAGCCCTCATATTTTTCAGCTCATGGTTTTCTTTTTCAGAAAAAAAGCAATTTTGGAACTAGTTCAATATATGAGGCTAGAGAAGACAGGAGGTGGTACCAAGGAGGGGTGTTCTTTAACCCATTCACATACCTGACTCTGAAGCTGATGGAGCAGGCCTCTATTCTCACTAACTCCTCTCATGGCCTTAAGCTGGGTCACCAACTCCTGTGCTCCCTCCAGCTCCAGGCGCAGCAGGTGGAAGCCTGGGGTCTCATAGGGAGAAGTAAGGGGATTTCTGGGCTCCTGCATGTGACTCATTTCCAGGATTTCTTTATCTTGCTCTTCAATGGTGCGTGCATACTCATTAACCTGGGCATGGGAGAGGAACAAGATATTCCCCCAAATGTCAGCACACCTGTGGCTCTCCCATCTATATAGCCTACAGAGGACTCTCCTATCTGTCATCTTATTTGCTTGTATTAACAGTCCTTGAGGTGAGCATTAGTGTTACTCCCACTCAAAGCTGAGGACACTCATATCTTTCTTTTCACTGCAGGAAAAAAATTCCTTAACCCTATAAAACACAGATTCTCTATTCCTTTGCCTGGTTATAGTTACTTCTCTAAGGAGTGGCTTTGTGCATGAGTGAATGAATGGATAGACTCCCACTCCCACTCTGGTCACATTTCATCAACCATTCCCAGGAACAGCACAAGAGAAGATTGCAAAAGCAACCAACCATGTCACACTGCTGATGCAACACTTCTGTTCACTCATCTTAACTTATAGGATCAATTCCAAGCTTGCCAGGCTGGTATACAAGTTTCTCCACACAGTGCCCCTATTTTAGCTCTTCATCTCAGACTTGTTTCTTTCTCCTTTGCACTGGTCATCCCACTTCCAAACCTTTGATTATTTATACCTGTGCCTAAACTGCCCTCTTTCCATATTCCAGGAGACCCATACACATTATGTCACCAATCCGTTCAGGAGGCACCCCCAATGTAAAACTCTCTGTTTTGTTACTACCATTGGAGATTCCAAGAACAATACCAAATTTCATACTCATTCTAAGGATTCGTCTCAAAGGTGAGGGCTGTGCTTCCTTCAGCTTCTTCTCTACTGCCAGGACTCATCACCATTCTGGGTCCCATAGAGGCTGTGCTAGAATAACTCCCAGTCCCAGAGCCAGGCCCAACCCCAGCCCCATCCTAGCTCTGGCCCCTCCTCCAGCACTCACCCTGGACTGCTTCTGCTCATACTTGCCAATGAGCTCCTGGACTGTACTTAGTAACTTTTCCAGATACTGCACAGTGATGGGATTGTTGGGCAGGTGGACCACACAGTGGCATGTGCCACCTTCATCCGCAGAGCTTGACACACTTCTCACAAGCTGCAAAAGCATGGATGGGCACACTAAGCATAAAGAAGTATGTTGGGGCACCATGTGCTATTGGCAAACATGAGGCAGGAGAAGAGACTGATCCTGTTCTGGAATGCTACAGAGGAGTTATCTTTGCACAGAAGATTCTTCTTGACTGCCTAGGCAGCCCTGTGTCAGGAGTTTGAGCTACCCTTCCCCAGATTTCCCTGAATTGAATCCCTTTCCAGCACCTTTTTGTGGGGCCACGCTCACCCTACCTAATGCACTGGCTGTATCTGGTTGCAATTCACATTGCTGCAAGCTGATTTTTCTTCAAGGCTCTGGGAGACAGCAAAACTGGTCTGGAGAGAAGCGTTAGGGGATAGACTTAGAAAACTTCAGTTCTCCACAGTTCTCTGGATTGATCCAGGTTTTTGACAGATTACTGAAACTTCAACTTGTCTTGAAGCCAGCAGGGATGGAATCCCAAATCATCAAAGAAGCAAAATCTGTAGTAACAGCACCATGAGGCACCAGAGTCTGAACGAATATTTAGCATTCACAAAAACATAACAAGGAGTGAAGTGTAATACCCATTTTTATAGTTGAAAATAAGAGGTTCTAAGAGTTTTAAAATACCCAATTAAGTCACATAATTAACAAATAGCAATGCTGCAAGCTGCCCCAAGTCTCATGTTTGCCTAGATTCTGTGCTACAACACCTGAGAGTGGCAGAGCTCCAGGCTATGTTGGGCTGGGTGTGCAACCAAGGACAAAATGGTGAGGATGGGAAGCAACCCTCTTGCCTCAGTTAAATAGAGAGGGAAAGTTTCTAGAACAGAGATGAACAATTTGATATATTCTCCCCCTTGCCTATCATATTATGCGCTCACTCACTTAAGCCCTAAGCTCACTAACTTACTGATTGTATAGCCAGATTATCTGAGTTCTAATTCTTCCCCTGTGACCCTGTGACCCTGGGTAAATTAATCTTTCTGTACCCCAGTTTCTTCATGTGTATAATGAGGAAAATTAAGACATTTACCTTATTGTTTTACTTTAAGAATTATAGGTAAAGCAGTAGAGATAGATAGATGATGATAGAGATAGATAGATAGATAGATAGATAGATAGATAGATAGAAAGAAAGATAGATAGATAGGTAGATAGATTATGGATAGAAAGATAGAGATTATAAAGAGAGAGGGAGAGAGAGAGAATATTTGTAAAGTACTTAGAACAGTGCTTGACCTTTCTATGCTAAACGTCGTTATATTAGTTATAATTCTCTACTTATACTGTAGCATATGTCCATCCCTCTACTCCCATTTATTGGGCCCATGATACCTACTGGGGTTTCCTTATAGTATCTCCAAGAATTTAGATGCAAATGGCCCCTTTCCTTCTCTGAGAAGTCCCACCTATAGCTTTTCTGACCTTAGCACACATAACTTAATCTGGCGATGCCTTCAGCCTGCAACTCTAGCCAATAGTTTAGACTTTGGGAGATAATACAGAGAGATTGCATAACCTATTATAGCCTGGGCAGGCTACCCTTAGCTCCAGCATCCTGAGCACAGGAAAAAGGTGGCAGACTTTTGCAGAAAACAAGTCCTCATAATTGAGCAGGGAAACAGCCTGGGGTTCCTTCCTCTATTGTCTTCATCCTTGTCTTCCCTCTCTCACACAAGTCAAGGGAAACCAGAGTAGACAGGGTGTCCTATCCACCTTCCCTTCCTTCTAGGTTCTTTCTACCCTCACTCTCTCCCAAAATCTGAGGGTAATTGAACAGAAGCAGAGTGATGAAGGAAGTCAGCACAGAACAATCCCCCCACCTTCTGGCTATACCTGAAGCTGCCCTAAGAGTGCCAAGGGCAGCAGCAGTAGAATGATCAGAAGAGCTGGGCCAGGCTGCATCTTGTATCAGCTGTATGAGCAGTGTAAGACCCTGGGGCTCCCAGGCTTTTATCTCTAGTTCAAGTGAATAGTATCAGTAGGAGGGAGTACATATTTCCACATCTGAAAGGGAACTTGAGGAGATGTGAGGGAGTATGGGAAAATAGAGAAAAGGGTTGTAACAGATTAGTGCCTCTAAACATTAGGGGAATAAGTTTCTTACTACAAACAGGGTCTTCCTCATCCATCCCCAGACTGAGATCTATCCTACCCTGCTGGGCCCTCCTGGTCAAACAGATTAAGGCAAACCTGAGACATCTTGTGGGGGCCTTGGGATGGGTCCTTTTCAGGAGGGATTATGGTCATTCCCTCAACTTGGAGGAAAAGAAGACTCAAGAAGGAAATGCAACCCTACCTGTTCAATCTCAAGAACAGAAGCCATTTACTTAGTTGTGTGCACATGGATCAGGGCCAAAGTGTATGTCTGGGGGATATTGCTTCAGCATACTGTACTGGACTGCTCTGCTATGTGCCCTTTCTCACCCCCAGCTCTCAAACATGAGACCTGGGGGCAGCTTGCAGCATTGCCATCTATTAATCGTGTGACTTAATATGGTATTTTAAAGCTCTCACAACCTGTTTTCAACTATAAAATGGGTATTACACTTCACTCCTTTTTATGTTCTTGTGAATGTTAAAGAAGGAGAAAGTTGCTTCCTTCACTGTGCCAGGTACACTAAACTTTTCCACTCACTCCACTATTCAAATGATTCCCCTAATCCCCTTAGTATTAATGCCAGCAACCTCACTGCCTCTGTTCCCCAAGAAATCCCCCCTCTCAATATTTTCTAACCTGCTACAGGAGGCTATCAAGCCTCCATTCCCCTGGCCTCCCAACTGAAGTTGTCCCTAGAAAGAAGGAAAAGTTTGGTTCCTGAAACTTGGACAAGAAATCACAGCTCAATGTTCTTGGTGCTGGTCACCCTAAATTACTCTCTATCCCCTGCTATCTCTCTTGAGTACTTCTCAGGCAGTGGGGAGTTTCACATTCACTCAAGCACCTAAGAGGATACCATATACACTTTGAAAAGTGTATTGTCCCATTTTTCTGTTGAGAAATCTAGTCTCTATAGCTCTATGATCTGTATTCCTTATTGCTTCCCTACTTTTCACAGCACACCCAACTTTAGATACTATGGCCACTTATACAAGTCCTCTGCTTACTCATCCCATCCTTTGGAGAACTTTCCTCAGCATACCCACAAAGAAAGGTGTATAACGGCTCTACTTTCTATTCTGGGAAATGATTTGAGAAATTAGGTGAATGTACAACCTCAGGAAGACATGGCCAGGGCTCTGTTGGGCAATCTTTGCTGAGAATTGTTTCACAGATTCTCACACTCTGACTTCATGTCCAAGGCCAGAGATTCACTTTTCATTAACTGTTTAGCCTGGTCTTGCTATAACTATGGGTCTCAGAGGACTTCAGAATTTAGGAAGGTAAGAGGGAAATGTGAGGGGGAAGAGACTTCAATTACATGAGGCAGGAAATCTGTACAGGATCAGTGTCCTGGTGAATGTCAGTAAAACTACATCACCTTATAGAGAAAGCAATGCAGAGAGAGATAGAACAGGTGGTGCATGAGGCATGCAACTGGCACTGGAGTCATCGTCTCATATTTTGCTGTCTACAAATAGCTGGTAGCACAAGTAGAAAAAGCAGGAGTAATACCAGCATCTGATAAAAATGGTGAAAGAGCTTAGGGAGGCAGCCACAATATCATCTATTCTCTCTTCATCCAAAACCAACAGTCACCCAAGCTCTAAGTATGAATCATCCAGGTCAAAAACCATGTCCATTTCCAGAGCTGAGTTCTATTTTATTCTCTTTGTGCCATTTCCCCAGCCTCTCCTGTCCTCATCCATTCAGCAAACATGGAGATCCTGCTTTTTGTCAGGCATTGTACAAAAGGCCCCACTCAGACCCATCTTTCACTAATCTGGTTCTGACTGGGTAGACTGATGAAGAAGACAAGATCCTAGCCCCAGGCTGTGTCCTTGACCTCCCTGTATCTCATGGTTCAGGCTCAATTCTTTCTATATGCGTGTGATCCATCTTTTGGGATCAATTCAGAATTGGCAAGATCAGGAATAACTGGGCATGGTAAAGCCAGGATGGGAGGGGTCAGTTCAGATGTATTTTGCCTACATGACAGAAATAGGGTTGGGGTGAGCATAGGGCCACCTGGAGGCAGACAGCAAAGATGTCTTGACTAGAGCCCTTCCCAGATAGGTCCTGCAGCATCACTTGGCCATCTGAGGGTACACACTGGAGAAAATAGGGAGCACATTCATTCCTGCAGGAAGGCCCTCTCAGGGTCCACCATCCTCACTGCCCCAACCCAGAAAAGTCGAAGCAAGTGCCTGAGCCTCTGAGTGATCTGATGGGTCTGCATTCCATAGACCACAGGATTGAGGGCTGGAGGCACCACCAAGTAGAGGTTAGACAGTAGGATGTGGATATGGCTGCACATTGTGTGGTGACCAAAGCGGTGAGTCAAGAAGGAGAAGAGGCCAGGTGTGTAGAAGAGACCAATAATGTTGGCATGTTCTCCACAGGTACCCAGGGCTTTGGGGCAGGTACCATGGGATGGCAGGTAGCAGACAGCACAAAGAATGTGGGCACAGGAAGCACTTATGAGCTTTAGGTCCAGGACTGGGGAGAGCAGTGTGGTAGCCAGTCCATACCAGATGTTGGGACACGTGTCTCCACATGCCAGCCAAGTCACATCCATGTGTTCACAGTAGGTATATAGGTGCGAGGCAGGGTCAGCCACCCATAGTAAGACAGTCTCTGGAGCAGGATTATAGGAGGTGCTATGACACAGACACTGCAGGTCACAGCAACAACATTCACTAGGCCTACCACATGCTGGGTCAGCAATGCTTTGTAGTGCAGAGGCTGGCAGATGGCCCCATAGCGGTCCATGACCATGGCCAGCAGCACTGAGGACTCAGCAATCAAGGCCCTGTGAGCAACAAAGAGCTGGCCTAGTCAGGGTTCAAAGGAGACCTCACCCGACAAATCCCAGGGTACAGCCAGAGCTTTGGGCACTGTGGATGTGGTCAAAACCTAGTATGTAGCTGCCAGAATTCACAGCAGCTGGTACATGGGGACCCAAAGTGCCTTGACAGCTGCCACCAGCCCCAGTAGAGGGGTATTACCTGTTAAAGCTGCCATGTACAGCAGGCACACAGGTACAGAAAGCCAGGCATGCGGAACCTCCATTCTTGGCCACCCAGCAGGACAGAGGATCCAGACCCAGAGATCAGCACAGTCTGATTGAGAGCCAACAGTGCAGGATCCAGTTCCATCTCCAAGTTCCATCAGACTCTCCCCCTGTAGGACATAAACAAGGCCTGTGAGAAGGAATTATCAATTATTCAAAGATTTTAGACAGGTGGGGTGAGAACGGGGCTTAGGATGCAATAGCACTTACTGAGTGCCCTCTCTGTGTCATGCTCTTTTCTGAAGATTTGACATACATTGAACTATGGACTGTCTAACATTCTTGTAGGTTTGCTAACATTCCCATATGACGGATCAAATAATTAGTTCCTGAGAGGCTGATAAACTTACTCCAGGTCACACAGCTGGTAAGTAGAAGAACCAGGATTTGAATTAAAACCCATCTGGCTACAGACCATGGTTTCCCTACAGTACTCTCCTCTGGATGGAATGTTCATCCCCTCATCAGCCCAGGCACATGGGGACACTGAAGTATGTTTTTCCTAGTCACTTGTCCCAAAGGAAGCCATTTGTGTTCTCTAAGCCTAATCCTTTTAACTATAGTACAGTCTTTGTTTTCCCTCCACCCTAAGGGAGTTATAAGCCAGAAGGAAGGAACTATTTTCTACTTCATTCACAGACAGTTGCTCGGACAAAGTTCCTGCTTTACGATCCATTTCCAGAAAACACATTTGATTTACAAAAAAGTTCAGATCCACTCTCCTAAGCATTATATTTCTCCCAGTGTGTCCAGTACATTTTTCCATAGTTTCTGACATTCCTCCATCCAGCTCTGGTTCACGAGAGCTCTAGATATCTGGTTCTTAAGATTAATTTTTTTCTTTAACTAGTGTTACATTTCCTAAATTTTTTGGCTCGTCTATCCTCTGTCCTTTTTCCATAGGAATATTCAGTTTTACAGAACTCAGTCTGGGAAAATCCGACACCCACTAAGGACATAGAAGAACATCAGGGCTAGCCTGTAGTAGAAGGGACTCGGATCACATTGCCACAATGGTGGTGCAACTAGTGGTCAGGTTAAGGTGGTGATAAAGGAAGGTGAGGGCAGACTTTGTGCTTACCTGGACTTAAGGGGGTCAGGAACATCATGAAAGAATACTCTAAGGTAAGGTGGGCTCTCCATGCTCCACCTGAGGACCAGAGTCATGTCCTTGAACTTCGTGAGAGATAGAATCTGATATCCTAACCTGAAGACTGAGGAGCCTGAGAAAGGTGAGCAGAGAATGGGATCTCTGGGCCTGGCTGAGAGTCTCAAGCTTCTTCTGCACTCTGCAGCACCACCTCCTTCACCTTCCCTCACATCCCCACATCCAAACACATGCAAAGCAGAGAGCAGCAAAAACCCAGACTAGATTTGTCATATGAGAGTCTTGTTGGTTTAGGAAACAGAGCTTGCTTCTGAAGAACAAGGCTTTGCCAGGTCTTGGGACCTGGCCCTGTCCCCTCACAATGGGGCCCTACTGGTTCTTCTGGACCCTGGGAACATGATGCCAGGGCCCAACTCACCACAGAGCAGGTGCAGCATTTACCAGGAAAGAAGGATGTCAACTTGCTCAGGGGCTGGGAACGTCTCTCCCAAAACCACAGGGAAAGCACAACCAGTGCCCAAGCAGGGGTCACTTAAGGAAATCTTGCACTCGGGGTATGGGCTCTTCTAGGACAATTCTTCTTGGCAAAATTCCATGGACAACTCTGCCAGTTCCCCCAGGTCCAAAGCAAACACATTTTCCTCCATCAGCTGAGTAAAGGGAAGGGGAAGGAAGCTAGGACCCTCCTAGCTCCCTCCAGCCTCAGTCTCGGTCCTGTATCTGGTTCTCGACAAGCACAGTTACACCTTCTCATCTGCCACCTGCCTGCTCTGCTCCTTGTCTCCCCAGGCCCTTGTCCCATATCCAGGCCTCACCAGCTCTGCTTCCTCTGTAAGTTGAGAGTTCAGTGAGGATCATGCAGAGGGAGAAATAAAGTGTTATCTCTACTCTGAGCTCACAGTCACAGGTCTGGGTCTAAAATGTGTATGGCTCACTACATGAGGTAACACTACGCCATGCTCCTTTCTGGAATCAGGAAGTCCATGTGCACAAAGGATAGGGTCGCATGGAACTGAGGCTAGGAACATGATTTTCTGGATCCAGACCAGGGCTTTTTCTTCTCCCAGATTCCTAACCTTATTCCTCTCTCGACAACCATTTCTTTCTTGGCAGAAGGAGCTGCCTGAATTCTCACACAGACTTGATTCTGTGTTCTCATTCCTACTCTAAGGAATTGTTCTGAGTCCATTCACACACACACACACACACACACACACACACACACACACACTCCTTGGGCCATTGGTGGTCCAAAGACCTGCATGAACCAGCTGAAGACTGAGACTGTGCCCACTATCTACTATCTCCTCCTCCATAGAATTCCAGGCCAGAGCTCATGAAGAAGTCTTCCTCATTTTTGTTCTGTCGACCTTTATCAGGATAACCCTGGCTCCTAAGAGCCATTCTATTCAGAGTGGTTCACATACCACATCTTGCCTCAGAGGCTTGAAGGACAAGGTATTCTCTGCAGACCAGAGCAGAACACCAAACAGCATGTGAAGCACAGCTTGATACACTAGGAGAAGAAAGAAAGCATAGTGCAAGAGTTCAAGAAATGAATTTTAAACAATTTGTGTTCAGTCTCGGGTTTGCTGTATGCTTTGGTGTTAATCAATTAATAACTTAGAACCACAGTTTAATCAGAATATCTGGTCTTCACTCTGATTTTGGAAGAGGGAGAAGTGAATGGAAAACGTGACACAATGTTACATTTTTCTTGTTCCAGTTTCTTCCCATTTCAGCACAGAGGTAAAATCCAGAGCAGGCTCTGAAACCAGTTTAACTAGGTTCAAGTCCTAGTTTTGTCACATATAAACTATATGACTTTGAACAAGATGCTAGCTTCTCTGTGCCTCAATTTCCTTATCCCTAAATTGAGGGTAATAATAAGTGCATCTGCTTTACATGGAACAGTGTGAGGATTAAATAAATGGCCACTGGAAAGCAATTACATAGGACACACTGTGCCTGTAATACAGTAAATATCCAACAAATGTTCAGTGTTACTGCTATTATCATAAGCACTTTCATCACTCCTTGAATCCATCCCTCTTAAGTCTCTTTCCACTAAATTCTTAGTTTTCTGTTTTATCATCTAATTAATAATCCTTCAAGAGATCTTAAATTTTTTAAAAATGGGAACTAAACTAAGAATGTTTGGAAGGAGAATGGCCCAAAGTTTGGGGAGGGGGGAACGGCTGAAAGGCAGGATGAAAAATTCAGATTAGATCAAAGAAAGAGCTTATTTTGTCAATAGAGCTAAAGGAATTAGGCTGCTTACAAAATTATTTCTAAATAAAACTGGAAATGTGGTGTCATTGTTCTCAATCTCCATCTTTCTACATCATTCTGACCTGGGATAGAGAGACAGAGAAAGGGAGTGGTGATGACTCAGACCAGTTCTCAAACTCAAATAGCTGCACCAGCCCTTCACAACAAGCTGTCTTTTGCACCCCAAAGTTGTTATCTTATAAAAAGTCTGAGAGACTCATTTCCATCGGTTCAAAGGGCCTTCTTATGGCATTTCCTTGGGTATTGGCACTTTTGACCTTCAATGTGGAATTAATTTATGTAGGGGCCAGATGAAGACACCTTTGCAGGAGCCCCCAAATTGTGCCTCAAGTGTGACTGATTCAGCTGAGGAATTTCTACTGCTCACAGGACAGGGTCCTCTCACCTCTTTGCTGTGGGATTAAAGATGAAGAATGGGCAATCTGTCTCTGTTCATCCAGTCCTCCTTCACTTCCTGCTGCTCTAGCTTAACCCTTCACCTGACAGCACTCCTGGGACCTAGGAGATTCCAAGAGTGTCAAGCCTGTGAGAGAGCAGGTGTAGGCGAGAAGAATGTATGGGTCTCTTCTGTGAGCACCACAGGGAGCATGGATTCTGAGCCCCTGGCAACTTCAGGATCTGCTTGTCTCAGCTGTGAACTGTTAATGAGGAATTAGCAGAGATCTGAAATTATCTCTGCAGACTTGCCTTGGCCCCAGGTTTGTGTGTTTGGCATGCTCACAATATGGAGAAAGTAGACACTGAGCAAGGAAGTCTCTGCAGAATCACTGAATGCAACAGCAGCAAACTCGAATGGACATGTGCTTTACACAAATAACAAACCCAGTTGCCATCTGGAAATTGACAGCTATTATTCTTTAGTATTCTTTCTGCCCCTTATCTTTAAAGAGGCAAAGCCACTTGGTGGAAAGAACCAACTTTTGAATAAGGCTCCACTACTGTGTAACTTTGAGCAGTACTTAGCTCTTCTGCACTTTTTCCTCTTTACAAGGAGTATCAGTGTAACTTCCCCAAAAAATGATTTTAACGATTAGTGAAACACCAGCAGAACTGATACTACACTGCACAAGATCGTGTGATTTAGGATGAGTCAGTTGAAAGACACACTCTGTCTATCTGAGATGCCTGCTGTAGCCACACGGAGAAACTATTCTGTCCTAGTAATGGACATTATTAGTTTCACAATACCTCCTTTTCCTCAGAAAATGCACACCCTCCCATTTAGAGCAACATATTAGAATGTGATAATGGCAAATCTTTCACATTATCACACTCACAGTTTACATTTGTTCTTAGTCCCTAGTTTAAATGTACTTTTGTTTGTGTATACACAAAAGATATTCAACAACAAAAATATTCTTATAGGATTATGGTCATATGTTTTGATATTCCAGAATAGTACAATAACCCAAATTTATATTGTGCCTAATACCTTCTTAAGCATCTCCTGTAGAGCTGGTCTGAAAGCAGCATTAACCTCTTAGGGATTGCATGTCAGGGAAGGATTTCAATTCTCCACTGCTGATGAAGCTTAGCTTAGCTGGGTAGGAAATTCTTGGTTAGAATTGTTTATTTTTGAGAATTTTGAAGATTGGGCTGCAGTCTCTTCTAGCTTGTGGTGTTTCTGTAGATAAACCTGCTACTATTCTAATTGGTCTTCCCCAGTAGGTAGTCTGACCTTTCTCTCTCACTGCCTTTAGGATTTTTTATTTTATGCCTACTTTGTGTAAGCAAATCACTATGTGTGTGGGAGTTGATCTTCTCATTTGACACTTTGCAGTAGTTCTCTGAATCTCTTGTGTTTGAACGGTCAAGTCTCTGATGAGATGAGGGAAATTTTCTTGGATAACCTCATGGAATGTTTATTCCAAGGTGTTCTCTGTCTTCCTTTCTGCCTTAGGTATGCTGATCAGGTATAAGTTTGGCCTCTTAATGTAATTGGACATCTCTTAAAGGCTTTGTTTTGTCTTTTTAAGCTTCATCTCTATGTTTTTTTTAAGGGGAAACATTTTATTGAGATATGGCATGAACTTTTAGAGTTTTTGGGGAAAAAAACCTGTTTTGTCTCTTTTTAAAAATACTTCTTGAGAATTTTTATCATGAAGGGATGCTAAATGTTATCAAATGTTTTTTCTTCATTTATTGAGATGATCATATGGTTTTTGTCCTTATTTCTGTTTATGTTTTGCTTATGTTGAATCATTCTTGCAAACCCTACTTGGTATTTATGTACTTTTTTTTTAAGTGCCCTTGTATTCAGTTTGCTAATATATTGTTGATGATTTTTTGTGTCTATGTTCATCAGGGATAATTACCTCAAAATAACAAAGACCATATACAACAAACCCACAGCTAACATCATACTGAGTGAGAAAAATTGTAAGCATTACCTATAAGAACTGGAAAAAGACAAGGATACCCACTTTCACCATTTCTATTCAACATAATACTGAAAATCTTCCTCATAGCACCAGTATGAAGAAATATCAGGCATTCAAATTAGAAAAGAAGAAGCCAAATTATGTCTATTCACTGAATATATTATTTTACATTCGGAAAACCCTAAAGATTTTACCAAAAATCTTTTAGACTTGATAAACGCCTTCAATAAATTTCAGGGTATAAAATCAACATACAAAAATTAGTAATATTTCTATACACCAAAAAAAATCAAGCAGAGAATCAAATCAAAAAAGAAATCAATTTAAAATAACTGAAAAATAATTAGATACCTAGAAATATATTTAATTGAGGAGATACAAGATATCTACAAGAAGAACCACAAAACACTAATGAAACAAATTTTGAATAATACAAACAAAATGAAAAAGCATCTCATGCTCATGGATTTGAAAAATTAATATAATTAAAATGACCATACAATTCCAATTACATTAAATCCCTATCAAAATACAAATTTTTTACTGAATTAGAAAAAGCAATCCTAAAATTTATATGGAACTAGAAAAGAGCCTGAAAATCAAAGCAATCTTAAGCAAAAAATGCAAATCTGGAAGAATCACATTGCCTGACTTCAAATTATACCAAATTAACCAAAACAACATGGTTCTGATGTAAAAATAGATACACAGATCAATGAAAAAATAATAGAGAATTCAGAAATAAAGCCATGTATCTACAGCAAATTGATGTTTGGCAAAGCTGACAAAAACATACACTGGGAAAAAAATACCTTTTTCAAATGCTGCTAGGAAAATTGGATCGCCATATGCAGAAGAATGAAACTAGGCCCCTGTCACTCACCATATGCTAAAATCTACTCAAGATTGACATTGTTGAAAGTCTTAATGTAATACCTAAAACTGTAAATACACTATAAGAAAACTCAGGGAAAACTCTTCTGGACATTGGTCTAGGCAAAAAACAAAAAGTCATGACTAAGACTTCAAAAGCACAAGCAACAAAAGCAAAAATAAACAAATGGAACTTAATTTAGTTTAGTTAATGTAAAAGCTTCTGCACAGCAAAAGAAAAACTCAACAAAGTGAATGAACAACTTGTAGAAAGGGGGGAGAAACAAACTATGCAACTGACAGGGGATGAATACTCAGAATTCACAAGGAACTCAGTTCAACAACAACAGCAATAACAAATAAATAGCCCCATTAAAAGGGACAAAGGGCAGGAATAGGCATTTTTCAAAAGAGGACATACAAATGACCAACAAGCAAATTTTTAAAAGTTCAACATCACACTAATCATCAAAGATATGCAAATTAAAACCACAACAAGATATTATATTACACAAGTCAGAATAGCTCTTATAAAAAAATAAAAAAATAAGATGTTGCCAGAGATGTAAAGAAAAGGGAACTCCCAACTGTTGCTGGTAATGTAAATTAGTACAACTACCGTTCAAGCCAGTAATCCCACTACTGAGTATCTACCCAAAGGAAAGGAAATCATTTTATCAAGAAGATACCTGCACTTATATGTTTATTTCAGCACTATTCACTAAATCAATTTTGCATCTATCAACAGATAACTGGATATGAAAATGTGGTATACTATAATATATACATAATGAAATACTATTCAGCCATTAAAAAAGAATATAATCATGTCTTTTACATCAATATGGGTGGAACTGTATGTCATTATCTTAAGTGAAATAATTCAGAAACAGACAGCCAAATATTGCATGTTCTCGGTGATAAGTGGTGGCTAAAAAAATGTGTATACATGGACATAGAGTGTGGAATAATAGACATTGGAGACTTGGAAAGCTGGGAGTAGAAGAGGGAGGAGATAAAAGATTTTTTAATAGGTACAATGGACAGTATTCAAGTGGTGGATATACTAAAGGCCAGCCTTCACCAATACGCAATATATTTGTGTAATAAAACTGAACTTATACCAATTAAATTTATATAAATTTTAAAAGTACTAACATAGCCGCTAACATTGTAATAGTATTTTATGATCTGCAAAGCGTATTTAGCTACATTTTCATTCTATTGCAGATCCAATGAGCTCAGAAAGCAAACACTGAAATTATCAGAAAGATCACATATAAAAACTACAATACAGCATTACCAGAAAAAGAAAACAAAAGAAAAATTAAATACTATAGAAAAAAAAAAAGAACTGTGCCAGGGAAGAAAGGGGGAGAAAACAAACCATAGCAGCATACAACTTGGCCAGAAATAGAGGGTGGCATAAGGAAAATGAGACCACTATATAGATAAAAGTTCCTTCTGTGGTTGAGGTTTTCTTTTATTTTTTAAAATTTTTTTATTTTAAAGATGTGGGATACAATTCAGGGTTAGGTATACAAATGTTCATTATGCAGGTACCCTTGTTTATGAAGGTGTGCCCCTCATTTCCTGGCAGTTTCCCCTATTCCCAATCCTTTTCTTAATTAATTACGATAATTGTTCCAGGTTCGCTTACGAGAGAGAACATGTGGTACTCAGATCTTTGTTTCTGTAATAGATCACTCAGTATTATAGACTCTAAGTCCCTCCAAGTTGTTGTGAAGTTTATAATTTTGTTCTTCTTTGTGGCTACATAATATCCATCATGTATATGCACCACAATTTTTAAATCCTGTCCTCTTTTGATGGGCAGCATGATTGGTTCCATATTTTGGCCATTCTGAACAATGCTGCATTAAACACACATGTACAGGTATCTTTTTGATAGAGTGATTTGAGATCTTCCAGGTAAATTCTCAGTAGGGGGATTGCAGGGTCATATGTAAGGTCAATTTTTAGATCTTTTAGGAATGCCCAAACTGTTTTCCACAGAGATTGTACTAGTTTGCGCTCCCACCAACAGTATAGAAGTGTACCCTTTTCCCCCGCATCCTCTTCAGCATCTGTTGTTTTTTGAGTTATTGATGATGGCCATCCCGACTGGAGTTAGGTGGTATATAAGTGTGGTTTTAATTTGCACTTCTTTGATGACTAGTGAGGTTGAGTATTTTTTCATGTAACTGTTGGCTGCTCGTATGTCTTCTTTTGAAAAGTGCCTATTCATATCTTTTGCCCACTTTGTAACTGGGATGTTTGTTTTTTCTTTTCAGCATGTTTGAATTCCTTGTAGATCCTTGGTAGGTTTTTGTCAGATATACATTTGGCAAATATTTTTTCCCAGTCTTTGGGCTGTCTCCCCGCTGTCTTGATGGTTTCTTTGGCTTTGCAAAAGCTTGTCAGTTTGATGAGGTCTCACTTGTCTATCTTATCTCTTATGGCATGGGCAATTGGGGTTTTGATCATTTGAATTGGTTGCCAGTTTCAATTTCCATAAGGGTGTCTCCTGAATTTTCTAAGGTTCTTATAGTTTTATGATTAGATCTTTGATTCATTTAGAGCTAATTTTTGTGTACGGTGAGAGATAGGGGTCCTGTTTCAATCTTCTGCACATGGTCAGTCACTTTTCCCAGTACCATTTACTAAATAGGTTCTCCTCTCCCCAGTGGTTGGTGGCGGAGGCTTAGTCAAAGATGAATTGGTAGAAAAATTGAGGTTTTGCTTCTGGGATCTCTATCCTGTTTCATTAGTCAATATATCTGTTCTTGTACCAATACTAGGCTGTTTTGATTATTTTTGCTTTATGAAGAAGTTTAAAGTCTGGGAATGTGATACCTCCTGCTTTGTTTGGTTTTTGTTTGTTTGTTTTGCTGAGGATTGTTTATGTTTCCATAAGAATTCCTGTATTGTTGCGTCAGCATCTGAGAAGAATGCTGCTGGTAATTTAATGGTATTGCATTTAATCTGTAGATTGCCTTGGGTAGGATGGACATCTTAACAATGTTGATTCTTCCAACCCATGAGCCTGGAATATATTTTCATTTGTTTGTGTCATCTTCAATTTCTTTACCATTGTTTTGTAATTTCCATTGTAAAGGTTTTTCACTTCTCTGGTTAGGAAGATGCCAAGGCATTTCATTTTTTGTGTGGCTATTGTGAATGGGATTGTGCTTTTTATTTGAATTTCTGTTGGCTTATTGTTGGCATGTAGATGCGACTGTCTTTTGCACATTTATTTTATACCCTGAGACTTTCCCAAAGTTCTTTACCAGTGCAAGGAGGTTTTTGACAGATTCTCTTGGATATTTGAGGTATAGAATCATGTCATCTGCAAAGAGGGATAACTTGGCCTTCCTCTTTTCCTGTTTGGATACCTCTGATCTCCTTCTCTTGCCTGATTGCTCTAGCTAGGACTTCCAAAACTATATTGAAAAGGAGGGATGAGGCCGGGCTCAGTGCTCAGCCTGTAATCCCAGCACTTTGGGAGGCTGAGGCAAGAGGACTGCCTGAGCCCACGAGATCAAGACCCACCTGGGCAATTTGGCAAGACCTCGTCTCTACAATAAATCAAAAATTAGCTGGGTGTGGTAGTGCATACCTGTAGTTCTGGCTACTTGGAAGGCTGATGCAGAAGGATCACAGGAGCCCAGCAAGTCAAGGCTGCAGTGGCTGGGAGCATGGCACTGCCCTCCAGCCTAGGTGACAGAGTGAGACTCTAATTTTAAAGAAAAGAAAAGGAAAGGAAAGAAAAGAAAAGAAAAGGAGGGATGAGAGTGGACATCCTTGTCTTGTTTCAGTTTTCTGGGAAAATAGTTTCAATTACTGTCTGTTTAGCAGTATGCCAGCTGTGGGTTTCTCACAGATGACTCTTACTATCTTAAGGAATGTTTCATCTATGCCTAGATATTTGAGGGTTTTTATCAAGAAGGAGTCCTGGATTTTATCAAAAACTTTTTCTGCATTATGTGGTTTTTGTTTTTATATCTGTTGATGTATTTAATTATATCTGTGGTCTTCCTGATGTTAAACCAGCCCTGCATCCCAGGGATGAAGCCTACTTGGTTGTGATGGATGGTTTTTGAGATGTGTTGTTGGATACGGTTTGCTAGGATCTTGTGAGAATTTGGGGATCCATGTTCATCAAGTATATCGGCCTGTAGTTCTCTTTCTTTGTTGGATCTTTACCTGGTTAGCATATCAAAATGATGAAAGCCTCATAAAATGATTAGGGGAGAGTTCCATCTTTCTCAATTGCCTGAAATACTTTCAGTAGGATTGGTATCAGTTCCTCTTTGTATGTTTGTAGAATTCTGCTAGAAAGTCATCTGGTCCACGGCTTTTTTTGTAGATAGTTTTTTTTTTTTTTTTTTTTGAGTTGGAGTCTCACTCAGTCGCCCAGTCTGGAGTGCAGTGGCCGCTCCTGGCCACCGCAGCCTCGACCTGCTGGGCTCCGGCGATCCTTCCGCCTCAGCCTTCCAAGTAGCCGGAATTACAGGCGCACACTACCACACCCAGCTGATTTTTTTATTTATTGTAGAGATGAGGTCTCACTGCCCAGGCAGGTCTTGAACCCACGGGCTCAGGCAATCCATTCACCTCAGCCTCCCAAAGGCATGGGATTACAGGCTGAGCCACCGAGACCAGCTTGTAGATAGTTTTCTTATGTCATAGTTAATTTCCTGGATTGTTATTGTTCTGTTTAGGGTCTCGATTTCTTCTTGCTTCAACCCGGGGAGGTTGCATAACGTCAAAAAGTCCTCCATTTCCTTTAGGTTTTCAAGTTTGTTTCCATATAAGTATACATAGTAGTCTCTGATAATCTTTTTTATTTCTTTGGTGTCAGTTGTGACTTGATCTTTTGCATTTCTGATTGTATTTATATAGGTTTTTTTCTCTTTTTCTTGTCAGTCTAGCTAAGGGTCCACCAATCTTGTTTATCCTTTCAAAGAACAAGCTTGTTTTTCTTTTTTTTTTTTGTATTATATTTTTGTCTTCTACGTCATGAATTTGGGCTTTTATTTTGGTGATCTGGATTCCTCTGCTGAAGTTAGGGTTTTGGCAGCCTTGTTTTCCCAGCTTTCATAGGTGATTTGTTAGGCTGTTAACTTGTGATCTTTCCATTTCCCTCATGTGCATTCATCGATATATAAATTCTCCTCTTAGTACTATTTTCATGGCACCCTAGAAGTTTTGGTAAGAAATTTCTTCATTTTCATTTGTTTCCAGGTATCTTTTAATCTCTGTTTTGATTTCCATGTTGACCCAGGAGTTGTTTACCATCATGCTATTAGTGTCCATGTCTTTGTGAGTTTGGGGGGAATTTTTTTATGTTTGCATTTATTTTTATTCCACTGTGGTCTGAGAAGGTGCATGGCAGTATTTCAGTCTTGTGGAATTTGTTTGTGCTTGATTTATGGCTGAGGATGTGGTTGATTCTAAAGTATATTCCATGTGGTGATGAGTAGAATGTATATTCTGTGGTAGTTGGGTGAAACGTTCTGTAGGTATCAATTAAGTTCATTTGGTCAAATGTCATGTTGAGGTTCTGAATCTCCTTGTTGATTTTTTGTCTTGATGATCCATCTAGGGTTGTGAGTGGGGTATTTAAGTCCCCAGCTATGATAGTGTTAGAATCAATATATTTTTTAAGTTTGCCTAGAAACTGCTTTATGAAAGTTGGTGATCCTACGTTGGGTGCACATATGCTTAGGTTGGATTTTTTTTGTGGATAGATTTAACCTTTTACCATTATATAGTCACCTTTGGCATCTTTTAAAATATTTGATAGCTTAAAGGGTATGTTTTCTGATATTAAGATCATAATTCCTGCTTTTGTGTTCCATTCACCTAAAAATTTGTTCACTATCCTCTGACTTTGACTCTGTGAGTGTCCTTTCTGAGAGTGAGATGAGTATCTTGAAGACAATATATTGTTGCCTCATGATATTTTATCCATTTTGACATTCTATATCTTTTCAGTAGCGCATTTAGTCCATTCACATTCAGGCTAATTATTGAGATGTGAGAGCTTATTCCTGTCATGAGGTCCTTATAGAGTTTGTTACTGTTGCTGTTTGTTTGTTTATTTGTTTGTTGTCTTTCTTTTGATTTTTGGATTGATTCATGTGTGTTTTCAATCTTTTTCCTGCATTCTATAGAAGGGAATTGTCATTGTTTTTTTTCCTTTCTTCTGTTTTTAAAGTTTCTTAACTGTTTCTTGTAGAACTGGTCTGGAGGCAGCATAAACTCTCAGGGATTGAAGGTCTGGGAAGGATTTTAAATTCTCCATCACTGATGAAGTTGAGCTTAGCTTGATTGGTAATTCTTGGTTGAAATTATTTATCTTTTTGAGAACTTTGAAAATGTTGAGAACTTTGAAAATTGGGCTCCAAGCTCTCCTAGCCTGAAGTGTTTTGGTAGATAAGTCAGCTGCTATTCTAATTGGTCTTCTCCAGTAGGTAGTGTGACCATCCTCCCCTGCTGTCTTTAGGATTTTTTCTTTTATACCTACTTTGTGTAGGCAAATTACTATGTGTCTAGGAGTTGGTCTTCTCATTTGTTGTCTTGCAGGGGTTCTCTGAATCTCTTGTATTTAAATGGTTGCATCACTGATGAGATGAGGAAAGTTTTCTTGGATAATTTCATGGAATGTTTAATCCAGGGTCTCTATCTATCTGCCTCAGGGATTCCAATTAATCTTAGGCTCAGCCTCTTAAGTAATCACTCATTTCTTGGAGATTTTATTCTATCTTTTTAGAGTTTATTTTCTATATTTTTAACAGTTTGGATTAGTTCCATATTTTGGTCCTCAAGTACTGAGATTCTTTCTTCTGCTTGGTTAATTTTCCTTCCGTGCTTATCAGTAGGTTGTTTATTTCATTCACTGTATTATTTATTGCTGTTATCTCGGTTATCAACTCTTTCATTCTTTTCTCTCTTCTCATTTCTATTTATTCTCTCTATTAATAGCTTGATATCCTGGTTCATGGTTTGAGACCTCTCAGTCTGGGGGCTCTTCATTGTTTGCATTCTGAAGTCTGTATTCTCAGTGGTTGACTTCCAAGGGGTCTGTGTGAGACCCATATTCTTCCTTTGATTTTTCTTGATTTGTGTATGTTTTCCTCCCCCTTTTTAAAAACCTCTTCCTAGCCGGGCTCAGTGGCTCAGCCTGTAATCCCGCACCTTTGGGAGGCTGAAGTGAGTGGATTACCTGAGCCCGCGGGTTCGAGAGCTGCCTGGGCAGCAAGACCTCATCTCTACAATAAATCAAAAAATCAGCTGGGCATGGTAGCGCATGCCTGTAATTCCAGCTACTTGGAAGGCTGAGGTGGAAGGATCACCGGAGCCCAGCAGGTCGAGGCTGCGGTGGCTGGGAGCAGCCACTGCACTCCAGTCTGGGCAACAGAGTGAGACTCCAACTCAAAAAAATAAAATAAAAATCTCTTCTTTAATTCTTTTGTTCAGTAATGAGGGAAGTAGTTCTTACTTCTGTATGCTCAATCTCCAATTCTTCCTTATGTAGATCCTCCGGCTTTAGTCAATTTTAAAGTTGGACTGGGGATGGGTGGCTGCACATTTTGCAGTTTTGAGATTTAATTGAAGGGTGACCTGTGATTCAGAAACTATCTGTAAATTCTAGTATCCACTGACAGGTGTGTGGGCCCCCTGGAACCTATTTCCCACCACCTTACAATCTGTCCATGCAGTGGGGGTACATTTTGCCCCTGAAAAAAAATGAGGTAAGAAAAAGGAAAAGAATGGAAAAAGGAAGGAGGAAGACAAAAGGAAGATGGAGAGAGAAAAGACTAGGGAGAACAGATAGGCATACCAACTAACAAATAAACAGAGAAAAAAGGACAGAAAAGATAAAAACACAGAAACAAGTCAACAACAAAAGAAAAACCTTACTGATATACTTTCCCTCAAAAATAGCTATACATAAACAGATGCCGCAAAAACTACTGCAGGAGGAGAATGGATCAGATCTGGACTCACTCGGTTTGCTGCTGCTGCTGTCAAGTCTCCTATCCAGTGTATTTCAGCATGGAGAAGGGGCATCTGTCTCTCCAAGTTTGGTGCGGAGACAACCTCTAGCTCCCAGGTTGGAGGCTGGGTGGAACTGGACAGAGCAATGTAGGTCTGTGCCTGGTCCTGGGACAGAGAAAATGGCACTGGTCAGTGTTGTCTCACCAGTGACAGGGCTCCTTTCCAACATTCCATGACCTACTCCATGATCTCCATGATCTTGGGGCTCCATGATCTCCATGATCTTGGGGCTCATGCCACTCTGCTGTTTCAGGTGATGGTGTGGGCCAGGAGCCTGGTGGTGAGGATCAGCTGTTTTCCATTGCCTCTTCTCAGAAGAACCCTGAAAACATCAGATAATCCTGCACACCAGGGGCTCCAATCTCAGAGCAATGAAGGGTTGTAGTCACCTCCAGAGAAGAGCCCCAGGTGCATAAACCCAGGTCTCCCCTCAGACGGACTTTCACTCACCCACCAGCACACAGTCACTCACACGGAGAGTTTTTATGGACACTTGCTTTTGTGGAGATTTCCACAGTCTGACCTGTTTTGTCACCATCTTACCAGAAATCCCTGTTGGGGTTTTCTAGGCCATTAGTCTTTTATGGGAGTCAGTCATGTATTTTGGTGAATAATCATGGGATGCAACTCCCATCAGGAAGAAAGGAATATGTACTTAAATATCTCAGCTCGGAATCTATTTATTTATTATTCCTTTAGCAAATTTTTAAAAATATCAGCTTTTGCCCAATTTATGTTCCCAGCAAGATGGAAATAACCAGAAGAAAATAAAAGCATACCAGAAAATTTTCAGTTATCTGTGAGTGTTCTTTGCAAACTGGCAGAGAAAGCAGAATCCTTGTACAGTTGTATGTGGTTTGATATTAGATAACTGGAGTTCATACAGAAGAAGAGAGTAGAGTGGTGATTACCAGAGGGCATGTAGAGTGGATAGAAAAGGGGAGTTAGTTAGACAAGAAGAAGAAAGTCTAGTGATCTGTTGCACAACATGGTGACTATAATTAATAACAATGTATTATATGCTTCAAAAGTGTTAAAAGAGTAAATCTTAAATGTTCTTACTATTTGTTCATTTTCTTAACCTATCATTTTTGGTGCTGAAACCCGGGAACAGGATTTAGGTCCCACCACAGGCAAACTCCTAAGTTGTTCCTGTGTATAGCCCCATTCTCCCCCATCCTCTTCTCTCTCCCAGTTTTCTCTCTCTCCTTCCCTATGCCTTGGGTGGCTCTAGCAGGACCTTCTCCATTGACAGATACTCCATCCAACACCAATCACTGATCAGGGCGTTTTTCTACCCCCAAAACCAGATTCCTCTCTTCTGCACATTTCTGCCAAAAAGTCCCAGTAAGAGGTCTCCCTGGTCACTCCTGGGTGACCCAGGATGTTGCTTTAAGAGGATGCTCTTGAAGTGACTTTCACGCTCCTCATGGAAACAGCTGAAGTCTGTGGGGGTCACCCCATACTTCTACTGTTTCTCACTTTCCTGGGATTCAGATCACTCACCCCTCCAAACTTCTCCAATATGGATCAAGCCTCCCCTAAACCTCCCTGAAAAAGTCCTCTTGGCCATCTCCTTCAAAACCATAAATTTAGGTCTTAATCTGGAGCCAGAACATATCATTTTTTTCTGTAATATGGCTTGGCTTCAATATCAATCAGACAATAACAACCGGTGGCCCAAAAATGGGACCTTTGACTTCCAAATTCTCAATGACCTAGACAATTTTCTCCAATGTAAGGGAAAATGACCCAATGTCCCCTATGCCCAAGCTTTCCCCTATTCTTATCTAAGCCCTCCCTTTGTAAAACCTGTAATCCCTACCAGATTCCCCTGTTAAGCAAGAAACCCCAAACCCCCACTATCCTAATTTCTCCCATCAAATCATCATTGTCAGACTTCAATCCTGCTAATGAACCCCCTTCTCTTTTCCAACCACCTCCTCAACTTCCAATTCTTCTTACTTCACCACCACCCTCCACTCCTCCACCTCCCTATTCACAACCTCCTCCTTCCTTTCCCTCTTCCCCTCTCACTCACTCTTGAACCCAATGTCCCTCATCCCCCAGTCAATCCAAAGTTCCACTTCTGTCCTTCCTCTCAGAGAGGTGAATGGGGCAGAAGGCATAGTATGAGTTCATATCCCAACCTCTCTCAAATTGAAAAATATTGACTCCTTTACCTCTGACACTGCTACTTATCATAAAAATTCCTCCATATTACCCAGTCCTATGACCTAATCTGGCAAGACCTGCATGTTATTCTTTCCTATTCCCTTTCCCAGAAGGAGAAGGAACATATCTAGGCAGCAGCCCAATCCCATGCCAACACCTTCCATCATCAGCTTATAATCCTATAGGTGCCATGTCAGTGCCCCACAGAGTCCTCCTGAGATTATCAAATAACTTCCCAGACAGATAGAAAAGGGGCCACATGATAACTTACCTATTAGCTGGGATAGACAAAGCAGCTCTAAAGATAGTTAATTATGAAAAAAATAAAAGAAATTACTCAGGGCCCCAAAGAAAACTCTACACTTTTATTCTCCTGCCTTTCAGAGGCCATGATTAAGTACACAACATTTACCTCAGATTCTGATGAAGGCAAAATTTACTTGTACCATCACCTCATCTCTCAATCAGCCCCAGACATATGTTAAAAAAAAAAAACTTCAAAAATTAGAAGATGGCCCCCACACTTCACATCAGGATCTTAAAAAAACAAAACAAACAAACAAACAAAAATCTTTAAGGTCTTTAACAACAAAGAGAAGGAGCAAAAGCCTCAAAAACTAAAGTGAGATCAGGACAAATACCAACTACTGGCATCAGCCCTCCAGCAGGGTTCCGATGGTTCTAAAATACCACCCAACCCTCAACAAACACCCCATCAGCCACCAGGACCATACTTCAAGTGTGACCAGCCAGGGCATGGGAGAAGAGCATGTCCAAATCCTATGCCGTCTCCCAAACCATGTCCTATTTGTGGATATAAAGGGCACTGGAAGACTGACTGTGATCAGTGAGACTCTGCCGCCCATTCTGTCAATTATGACACTCCCAAGTTTTCTCATCCATAGCCAAGACTGGCTGAACTCCTTGGCTTGGCTGCTGAAGACTGACGAGGCCCAGGGCTCACTGCCCCCACTGCCTTCACCATCAGCTCCATCGCAGAACCCAGAGGAATGTTGTCAGTGTCTGGTAAGCCTATTTCATTCTTATTGTGTATGGGGGTTTCATATTCAGTCTTTCCAGAATACATTTCTATTGTCAGAGTAGACGAATGTCTTTCACTCCTAGAATAATTTGAACCCCAGCTCTGCACTCTATTCGACATACCCTTCACTCATTTCTTTTTAGTCATTCCACAGTGCCCCACACCTATAATAGGAAGTGATATCCTAACAAAGTTTCAAGCTTCTACACAGTTAACTTCTCACAACTCCCTTTGCAGTTCCACCCCCTTCATTTTACTCTGCCACCCAAATACCACCTCCTCTCCATATCCTTCCTTTCCACTCTCATTCACTTTGTAAATCCTGTAGTTTGGGATATTTCCACAGCTAGTGTTGCATACCATCATACCACCATCATGGTCAATCTACAAAATCCCTCACCTTACCTTAACCAACTCCAGTACTCTTTAAGTCCATCTGGCTTAAAGGCATTCAAATCCATTATCTCTAGATTGCTCCAGGCAAATATCCTAAAGCCAACAAACTCTCCTCACAACTCCCCCATACCAACTGTTAAAGAGCCAGACAACTCCTATTAATTTGTTCAAGACCTGTGTATTATCAATCAAGCCATCATCCCCATTCATCCCATCATTCCAAACCCCTACACTCTGCTCTCTCACACCCTGCCTAACACCACACATTTCTCTGTCCTAGACTTAAAAGATGCCTTCTTCACTAATTTCCTTAACACAGCCTATCAAACCTCTTTGTCTTTACCTGGATAGATCCCGATACACAAGACCCTACCCAACTAACCTAGACGGTCTTGCCACAAAGTTTCAGGGACAGTCCTCATCTCTTTAGATAAGCCATTTCTCAAGGCCTGTCTAACCTAAACTTAACTCCCAGTACCCTTCTTCAATATGTAGATGATCTTCTACTATGCAGTCCTTCATATGACCTTTGCATTCAACATACCTCTCAATTACTCAACTTCCTTGGGAAACATGGATATCTAGTCTCTCCCACCAAAGCCCAAATTATCAAAATAAAAATAGCCTCTCTTGGACTGACTATAACTCCTACAACCCAAGCCATCTCCACACAAAGAAAACAACTCACCCAGGACATTGTTATACACGTCATGAAACGGGTCTTCCTTTCCTTCTTCGGTCTTGCAGGATATCTCCGATAACGGATACCCAATTTTGACCTGTTAGCTAAGTCTCTTTATCTGGCTTCACAAGGCCCTACCCTCAAATGCTTAACCCCTCACATCCCATTGACTCACATTTTCACAAACTAAAAGAGGCCCTCCTAAAAGCCCCAGCCCTAGGATTGCCAAACCCCACCAGATCTTTCATCTTATAAATGTCTACACAAAACACAATGTTGCCCTTGGACTTTTGTGTCAGTCCTATGGCAACACTCCACAAGCCGTGGCATATCTCTCAAAACAACTCGACTCTGTCAACAAAGGCTAGCTGTTATGCCTCCAAGTCCTGAGCACCACCACTGTACTTACCACAGAGGCACTAAAACTAACACTCTACCAACACATAACCATCTCCTCTTCACACAACATACATGATCTTTTAAGTCACTGTTCTTTTTAATCTCTCCCACTCTCTTACCTACAACAACTACATGCAGTCTTTATTAACACCTCATTAATTTCTTTTCAAAAATGCGGGACCCTTAACTCTGACACCTTCTCCCCAATCCCACATCAAGCCAGGAACTCCAACACTCATGTCTTGAAATCCTAGACATGATTGTCCAATCCTTCCAGCACATTTCTGAAACTCCTATCAACTCTGTACCAAAGTGGTTAATAGACAGAAGTTCCTACAAAAACTCCAGCCCCAAAGTTGGCTATGCTATCATTGCTGAAAGCAAGCCTCTAGAAGCCAATGCTCTTCCCTCACATACAACGTCCCAACAAGCAGAATTAATAGCCCTCACACAAGCACTCACTTTAGCCAAAAACAAAACAGTTAACATCTACATGGGCTCCAAAATATGCCTACCATATCCTCCACTCTCATAACACCGTATGGCAAGAAACAGGATTCCTTACCACCAAAGGAATCACCATCATCAATGGAAAACTCATTCACAAATTATTACAGGCTGCCAAGTTACCCCAAGCTGTAGCAATTATGCATTGCAAAGACCACTGTAAGGCCACAGACCCAATCTCACAAGGAAATTCTCTTGCTGATTTGGTAGCAAAAGCTGCTGCTACCTCTATCCCTACTACCTATATTCCCCACCTTATTGCCCTCCTACACCCTCGACAAAACTTAGACCTTACCTTTGTCAAAGCTCTAAACAAGGAAAGAAGGTTCTTCCTACAAATTAGGCTGGTTCGTCCTCAATCTCAAGAAAAAGATATTCTCACACCACACAAAAACATACCCTTTTTCACATTGGACATCGTCCCTTGCTGAAACTGTTACAAACTCACATTCACTTCACTCCATCTCCGTCTTCCATCTTGCTCATTTAACATGAGTCTGTCTCACAGACAGTCAAACATACCTTCAGGGGACTGTCAAACCTCCCTCTTTTCCTACCCACCAGGCAAGGGGACATCTTCCAGGCCAAGACTGGGAAATCGACTTCACCCACATGCCCCCTGTCAAACAAAATTCAGTACATCCTAACAATTGTAGACATATTCATAGGGTGGATACAAGCCTTTCCTACTACCTCCTAAAAATCTCAAGATGTTGCCAGGGATCTCCTAATACACATTATCCCATGATTTGGACTTCTACCTCCATTCAGTCCAATAATGGGCCCTCATTTGTCATGGCCCTAACCCAACCAATAACAAAAGGCCTAGGAATCAAATGCACTCTCCACATTCTCTACTGGCCACAATTCTCCAGTAAGTAGAGTGGTCAACACACTTTGAAAACAACACCTAACAAAATTAACTCAACAATTAAAAGGCCCTGGACCACACTTCTGCCCCTAGCCCTAACAGAACTCCGAATCCTCCCTTGAAAGCTTGTCAATCTAAGCTCATTTGAAATCAAGTATGGTCAACCCTATGTCCTACATAATCTTCCCTCACTGGGACCCTCTCTCATTAAAAACATCTGGCCCACCCTACACATCACCAGACATTAACTTTGAAAATATGCAGATGCCAACCTTCCCAAACCACATCTAGGCACTCCTATTTCCTCCCCAAGCCTACAATTAGGGGAATGAATATGTGGCAGACTCCAACACTATACTAAGCCCTAAATGGACAGGACCCTACCAAGTTACACTTACCACACCCACAGCAGCCAAAGTTATCAACTTTACACACTGGATACATAATTCAAAATTTAAAAAGGCCCCCGATTCTACATTTCACATGCCTCCAACCATGTCAAAGCTTCCTAAATATGCTTCATTTCCCACAGGACCTACCTCTCTTCGGCTGACAAACGTTCCTGAACTTCCTGAATCTCCTAAGTCAAACGCCGGGAAGGGCCCTTAATGACTTCATACATACGGGTGTTCTTTTAATAATACTGCCAATAGTTGCTGCTATAATATTCATCTTAGCCTGTATTATAAGATATTTCTGTCAGAAAACTGCAACACCCTGTGGACTTTCTTGCTGCCCTAAGCTAATGAACCCCACCTTCAATAATTTCTTATATATCCTCCACCATGGTCTTGCCTTTTATCCCCTTGATGGTCCCCTTACCTCAGTAGAAAAACTACTCTCAGCAATTGCCAATCTTTGGCTACAAGGAGATCTGTGTGATTTTTCCCCTGACCTTATCACTTGGTATTCCTTCTTAACATGTATTTTGTTTCATGACCTCCTTACTACACCATGAAACTCAATCCCCTCCTCCATTGGTCTCTTATTCTAAACCTAGCCACCTTATATATCTTCTTCTCAGTTACATTGTTCTCTAATGTTGGGCTTCTTGCATTAGTCTCACTCACCAAATCTAAATAGCACACAGCTTTCATTTAACTCCAACTGATGGCTATGTATGTCAACCCAAGCCCAGACAACCTAGCCACTTGGGCCCAAACGAGGATGAATTTACATCAAGCAGATCCTCTTTTGGTACCTTTTAGTGATCTTAATCGCCTAAAGACCGATTCCCAAACTTCCAAAGCCGGATTCACCCAATTGGGTTCATGCCTTTATTTTAGAAACACATTCAAAAACTGCAGATTTTCTTAACCCATTTTCTACCAAAACACCCTAAACCTCCAATCTGGGACCTCTTAAATACTACTAACCACCTAGCACCTCTTTATCTCCAGCACTTATTCCCTAATCCTTCTCACAAGTCCTTTTAAAGAACTCTTCTCCCTCATCTTTGCCAAAATACACTCATTCTCCATCCTGCACAAGACCACCAATCACGAAACCTCAAAGCCCGGACATACTCTCTGGGATTCTCTGGCCCTCCATCCATTGCCATGAAAAATTCTCAGATCTTTTCCGTGTCGTCCCTCTGTCAACATCGCCTACCAGGTACAGTTGCATAGGGAATGCCATATAGAAAACCTACAGACACATCAGCCTGCACATTTCTAAACCTCTCACAATTCAGTGCTTCACATTAATATCTCCAATTTCTTCTTATCCTTAAACAATCTGAGTTCATAGTCTCTCCCACTAACATGTGCTTCCAGGCCCTCACCAGAGCTACACTTGCAAGTAAATATTCCATTTGGGTAGACAAAACAGATAGAAGCCTATAATTAAACTCTATCACCTATAGGTTTTGTCTTCCCACTCCAAGACTTTTTTTCCTATGCTGCACTTCTTCCTATCTCTGCCTACCTGCTAACTGGACTGGATATGTGTTTTAATACACCAATCCCTAGACATCAGCATTCTACCTGATAATCAAGATATTCAAATCCCTTTATCAGCTCCAATCTCTTCCTCTCCAATTAAATCCAAAAGGGCAAATCAACTCCTAGTCTCACTAGCAGGATTAAGTATTTCAACTACCTTGGGCACAGGGGTGGCAGGCATAGCTACCGCAACCATGTATTTTCAACAAATATCCGTAGTCCTCTATGACACTTTAGAGAATATATATACATTCATAATCAGTCTCCAAAGACAACTAAATTCATTAGCAGGGGTAATGCTCCACAATAAGAGAGTGTTTGACCTCCTAACAAACAGCTGAAAAAGGGGGAATCTGTGTACAGATTCAAGAAGAATGCTGTTTTTATGTCAGTGAGTCTGGCATCGCACAGATTTCAAACTCAAGAGACAAAGCTCAAACGACAAGCCACCAACTCATGGTGATCCAGGTTGTCCCTCTCTAACTGGATGTCCTGTTTAGTCCATTTCTCAGATCTTTATTCTTCCTTCTCTTGCTCAACTTTGAACATTCCCTTTTTAACTTTATTTCTGGTTATGTCTCCTAACGACTAAATGCCTTTGTTTGAGCTAGTGCAGAAAAACATGCCAACAACACCCTCCTGCTTCGCGGGATCCAGATTTCACAAACTTCAGTATCAGCAACTGTTCAGCCTCAACCCCGAGGATGGCGCAACACAACTTAAACCCCAAGGACAACGCCCCACCTCAGCAGGAAGCAGCCAGATGGCCCACAACGGTCCTCTTCCTGACGCCCCTCTTCCCTAGGTACCCTCCTTTTCCCGTTTATACATATACACATACAAAAAGGCAGGAAAGTTAGCCTTAAGGATGCCATCTTAGACAGTCCCTGACATTTTGCTAGCGCAACCTTGGACAAGAAATGATCAATTGGGCCCAGACCCCGAGAGCACATCCTGCTGAGCAGCAGCTGGTTTAACCTTAAAGCTTCTTCCATAACTACACTAGAAACAAGCTAAAGGCAAAAAATTCCCCATCCAAAATAGCTAAAGGCACACCCCCACCCACCCACCTACCCACTATAATTGCCTCTAGGCTGTAAGCGGGACTCCAGCTCCAATCTCATCTGGCGCCCCACTCTGCGGGTCTTTCTTTGAAATAAATCTGTGTTACTGTTGAGCTGCCTGCCTCTCGTCTTATTTTTATTTGTCCGTGTCTTTTCCTTTTTCCTTTTTTTTCTTTTTTTGAGATGAAACCTCACTCCATGGCCGAGGCTGGAGTGCAATGGCACACTCATGGCCACCCCAGCATCGAACTACTGGGTTCTGGCGATCCTTCAACCTCAGCCTTCCAAGTAGCCAGAACTACAGGCACTCACTACCATGCCTGGCTAATTTTTATTTATTGTAGAGATGAGGTTTCGCCAAGTTGCCCGGGCTGGTCTCAAACCCACGGACTCAGGCAATCCACTCACCTCGGCCTCCCAAAGGGCTGGGATTAAAGGCTGAGCCACCGAGCCCGGCCTGCCCATTTTCTTAACTTAATACTTATCACAACAAAATGATGTGTGAAGTGATGAATATGTTAATTAGCCTTATTTAATAATTTCACAATGTACACATGTATAATAACATGACATTGTATTCCATAACAATATTTAAGCATTACTTCTTCATTCAAAAATTAGAAATAACTAAAAAGTAAATTTATTTCAATTTTAAAAGATAACTAGAGTTCATAACAACACTAAATATAGGTTCTGACATTCCTATTTTTTTTCCTTCCTTTGGAGTATATTTTTATAAGCATGAGGCTGTGTTTAATGGAAATATCACTGAACTGGGAGTCAACAGATTGAATTTTAGTTCCACATTTATAACTTCCTTGTTGCATACCTTGGAAAAGTTACTTCCATTCTGTATACTTCGGTTTCTTCTTCTGAAGATGAGATTTGGATAACTTGAGTCCCACAGGATCTGTCCCTGGCCTCCTCCTTCCCTCTTCTCCTATCTCCTTTTTTGGCTCACTTGGTCGCAGTCACACTGGCCTTGTTTTTGCCAGCCTTACTTTTTAATCTACTCTGTGGCAATTTTTAAAATGATGAATTAATTTCTTTGTTTTCTTCCTTATTTGTCCCTCTCCTAGAATATAAGCACCATAGAAGCAAGGTAGCGCCTTCTCTGTAATGTCAGCCTGCATAATCTTAAATGATTAGAACAATATCTGAAATATAGAAGGTACTCAATAAATATTTTCCATATGAATGGATAATTTTCACAAGATTTATTGGAATAACTCTATTTTTCAGGTAGAATCTTACTATAGGTACCGGATGCACAAACAAAACCAGATAATGTCAGATCTGCTATAGTTGTAGAGAAAGAAGACAAGGGACTTCTTCACTCAAGTCTTGAGGTACACCTTAAGACCGCCTCTCAGAAACCAGCTCTTGAGGATAGGGTTGAGTACCACTGGTATAAATCAGCTCCACATTTCATAATGGGCTATAATTATGCTTATATGCTCTCTCTTTGATCACAACATATAGTATTTCCTTAGTTCTAATGCTTATGAAACGTGGATGCGTAGTACCATGGATGTGTTTCTTTATTGCAGTGTCTGTTCCCTTCCTCATTCTACCTTCTCACTGTTGAAATGTGTCTTGTAATTGATTCTTTGTTGTAATCAAGGAATCACAATTTAGAGACTAGAGCTCTCTACAAGTCCTCCAACCTGTGTGGCTGAATTTTTCTTTTAGTGTTTCTAAATGGACTGGCTTGAGGTATTATCTGTGTACTGTGGAAAGTCCAGGTCTCTTCCTAGATCTCTGTTTATGTTCTCACTGTACTACCTCTGCAGTTCAATGTATCTTTGAGTCTGGAAGCTACTCTTCTCTCCCAGCACCAAAGCAAGCAATCCTGGCATTGATTACTATTCTAATTATCTCATTCCCATTATAGCCCTGTTGATATAATTTGTTATTTGTATGATATTGAGCTGAGGACTTTTAACTTTTTAAAAAAATTTTATCTGTGTGTGAGGATGAAACATTTAAAAGGAATTACAGTGAATTATAAAATGGTTACAATAAAATAAAATAATTACAATAAAATATTATAAATGATCTAAATAACCATTTTTCAACGTTTAAGAAATTTCTCTCAAATTTTTACTTTTAGTCTCCTGTCTGCAGTGTCTCTATTTTACTTAATATAGTTCTCATTCATCATAGTTGCAAACCCTTGTTTCCAAAGTTTTGCTTTTTCCATTTAGAGTAACTCAACTTTCTGTTTTCACCTTCTTCTTCCTGACATCATATCCTGTGCAACCTCCTATTTCACAGTCAAAGAGTTCACCAAGGATTTTTTTTTAATAGGACCATTTCTTTCATCACATTTTTGCCACTTTTCAGGCAAACAAAACAACTTCAGGAAGTTTTTGCTTTAAATATTATTTACTTTTCCATTCTTACTACTTTTCTGTACACTATAAATGTATCCTGGCTTTTCCATTGTTCAGTGAAACATCATTCTGTACCCTTGGTAGAAAACAAAAGTATGACCTTTTCTCTGATCTGCTTGGTCTTCACTCCGTAGACAATGGGGTTGAGTGCAGGTGGAATAACAATGCTTAGGTTGGCAAACATGATGTGGAATGTCCGGGAAACATTGTGTCCAAAGCGATGGACAAGGATGGAGAAAAAGGCAGGTGTATAAAACATAAGAATGACACAGACATGGGAACCACAGGTGCCAAGAGCCTTCTGGCGGGCATCTTGAGAGGGGAGGTGAAAGACAGTACAGAGGATGAGAGTATAGGAAGTGGCAATGAGAATCACATCTGAGATGATGGTCATGATGGGAACACAAAAACCATACCAAATATTGATGGAGATATCGGCACAGGCAAGTCGGGCAACACCTATATGCTCACAGAATGTGTCGGGTATGATGTGTGTCCTGCAGAAAGGCAGTCGTATCAGCAAGAATACAACTGGAAAGATGATGCAGAAGCTCCGAAAAGAGATGCCCATACAATCCTGATGATGGTCTTGGGAGTCAAGATAGTTGTGTATTTCAAGGGAGAACAGATGGCCACATAGCGATCAAATGCCATGGCCATCAGAATGGCTGAATCCAAAACAAAACTATAGTGGAGGAAGAACATTTGTGTAAGGCACCCTGGGAATGTGATTTTCCGAGCCACCAGCCAAAAGATACTGAGTGTTTTAGGCACAGCAGCTGTGGATATGATAAGGTCAGTCATGGCTAGCATGGAGAGAAAGAAGAACATGGGTTTGTGAAGACTACGCTCCACCATGATGAGGTATAAAAGGATGCAGTTTCCCATAACAGCTACAATGTAGATGATGCAGAAGGGAATCCCAATCCACACATGGAATTGTTCTAGGCCTGGAATTCCCACCAGAATGAAGGGTCCTGGGTTGTAACTGCTCAGGTTGAAAATGGTCATGGCAGACCAAGATGTCACAAGTCCCAAGTCCTGAGAAAAAAAGAGAAACTTGAGTCACTCTCACTTCCAACCAATCATCATAATAGACTCCTAAAGATAGACTGGTCTTCAAGCAAGACTCCTTTGAAATGAACAAAAGTTGAAATTAATAATAGTGATAGCAACGTGCATAAACCAAGAATGTCCCAGACATATCTAGATGTATTGCTAGTCAGCCTATAGATAATCTCTTGTTTCTTCTAGACATCTCCTATTTACACAACTTCTTTAGGAAGCCTTCTATACTAGCTACATGCTTCTTTATACATGGTCCTTCCATAAAAATTAACAATGTATAAGGTATACTTTTTCATGGGTTAGTGCATTATAGCTTATGACTTTGTGAACATCATTGGTTAAGATCTACTTGTTATGGCGTTATGGAATATTGATTTCAGCCCAAAGACTACATTTATTTCTTTCAAAGCTATCTGATTATTATGACTCTTAGATTTGTAAAGTCAACACCCCTTCATTGCCATTCAAAAACTTAATTCAGTTTAGCAAACGTTAGCTGAGTTTCTGCTATGCTGGATAACATGTAAAACATAAATTTGAATTTGAAGTCTCCAATAGCTGAGGTTCATGGGCCCTTTCTCCTCAAAAATAATAATAACAATAATAATAGTTTTCCCGTTCTCTATATGCTATACAAGTGTATAATATCCTAATTCTTTGGACTTAGTGACACTATCAGTCAAGATTTCTGTCCAAAACAGGATTATTTATTCATAAACATACATTTTGCTAGATAGACAAAATTACCGATGACACATTCTTCAACATACACAGAACCTTAATACTTACATTCTCAAGCATATCCTGATCTATACTTATATTCTGTCATTTATTTTGTCACCATATATTTGTCCACACATAATCTCACATAATTATAAGCCTTCTCTCATTCTCTCTTTCATATACACACAGGCAAACATATACACATGTACAAGGAAAACATAAACAAAATAATTCATAGTTGAATTTTGTCATTGCCATATACTTTGTAAATTCCTAAAACCTCGCCTCTGAAAATTTATCTTTTAAAGAGTAAGTTCAATATCTTCTCCCTTTCCCCCAAATGCTCATCTCCTTTACACCATTGAATTTACATAAAAAGTTATTTATACTCCACAGGTAACCAACCATGCATTAAGGCCAAGGACTTCCAGGATCAGCACTAAGACAAGGTTTTTGATGGCCATATGCCTTACTTTCTTAACCTAAAAAAAAAAAAAAAAAAAAAAGAATTATGTTCAACCTTATCCCTATCTTCACTTTTACTCTTATTCTTAGGTCCAGCTCACTATCTTTCATCCCAAAGATCAAGCCTTAGTTTCTCCACTCTTCTGCTTTTGACAAGAAATGTAGGATGCTTTCTTTCTTTCTTTCTTTCTTTCTTTCTTTCTTTCTTTCTTTCTTTCTTTCTTTCTTTCTCATCCTTCTCCATCTACAAGTAAAAGCACCTTTCTTATAGCAACTCAAACTCCTCCACAGTGTTTCCACAATTTATACATTCTAGGTTCTGAGAACATAGTCCAGACCCCCATCTGCTGAGGATTCATGTTTTCTAGCTTAGTTATCATTATCTTGGTTCTCTTATCCAATGGGAGCATATAATTTCCCTAACATTAGAGACCTGATGAAGTTGTTCAGTCTCAATGTTGAAAACCTCTCTTCTAAGATTCTTACATACCTGCACAACATATGACATCCATATCCTAAAATCATAGATTTTGAATCACAGCTTGCCCAGCTTGTCTGAGGCCATCCTTTATTCATACATATGTGGGCAAATGTCTTCTCCAGTTTTTTATCTTTCTATATACTCAAATACAACAGATGTTTATGCAGTCATCAAAAGTATTCACAAACACACATGGGTGCTCATGTAAAAAATTAACTCTAAGACTTGTCATTCTACAATCAGACAAATGCACAAAGTGGGACAATTACAACATAGTTTTTTCTTCTTTCAATAATTCAATGACATTTTTAAAAAGAAGATGGGGTATCATATGTGGAACATTTATTACAAGATTAAAAATAATTTAAGAAAATGAATAACCAAAAGTAATGCGGTTCTTGATTGGATTCTGTTTAAACACACCAGGTATAGAATTCAGTGAATTATTAGGGACATGTAAATATAAACTAGTTATTAAATGATGCAAAGTAATTTGATATGATAATGGTATTATAGTAGAGGCGTACACATACACATAGTTGTTCACAGTATCTTAATAAAACATTGGCACAGAGTGTGTGCTCTGGAGCCCCAGAAAGTTATGTTCCACAATTTAACTTATTTCTGGTTTTGCAATTTACTAACTGTGAATTTGGGAAAGCTATTTGAACTACGTGATCCTTGAGTTCCTCAGTTTTTAAAAATTTTATCTCTAATTTTTACAGTGATTATTTGAACAAAAGAAGACACACCTCAAAATACACTTTAATGCAGTGCCTGGAACATAGTAAGCATGCAACATTTTACTTCTTTTTATTATGTTGCATTTTATATCATTAGTATTATGATTAGCAGTCATAACACACAGTGAAGAAGAAAACAGAAACAGATGCATAAAAACTAATAAGAGCACCCCTAGGCATACACACATAACCAGCCAATTAATCCTACTCTTTAGGTTAGGGCTATGGATTCCTGTCATATGACACAGAAATTGTCTGAACAGTACAATAAGTAGCCATAGTTAACCCAGCTGTATAATTGTCAATCTATGATGATCTTTTTGGTGCTCATTCAATGGGGCCTATGCACAAGTACTGGAATCCATTATCTCAATTTATAGGAAGAACATTACAGAGCCCAGTTCATGGCCTCTAGGAAATAGAGCCCTGACTTTTCACATATTCTCTCTCTTTTCAAATCTTGTCCCAACAGGCAACACTCCTTCAAACAGCCAATACTCACTGAATCTTGGGGATCAGGACAAGGAGAAAGAAGTGTGTGCTGACAGACACACAGAAAATCTGCAAGGAAGCAGACTCACCAACAGAAAAAATGAGTGGAACAGAAAAGAAGGACTGATAAAGATGTTGATTCCCTGCCCATTTATTTTCTGTGCTCACTGTTCATTGTGGGAATAAAGTAAATAGGGCCTTAGGGACATGATACTTTCTCTTCTCACCCTCAAGGGAAGAGGGTGAAGAAGTTTCCATTAATTCTGTCCATATCTTTGAATTAACACTTCTTGGAGTGCTTTCTTTGCATATGACTGTGAGCTGGTGTGTATCTGGGTAGAAAGTCATGTGTGTGTCTGTCATACCATCTAGTTATCAAGCTCATGCCTTCATTTACTAGATAAAGAACCGTCAACAAGTTATTCAACCTCCATAAAAAGGTTATCATATTAGTACCTGCCTCTTAAGATTATATAAGACTTGACAAATTAAGGAGGGCAGTGTTTGTGAAAATGCTTAACATAGTGACAAACTCATCACGTAGATGAATAACCCAGGGCATCTGCTAAACTGAAGATCAGATGACCCAGTTCAAATAATTTTAATACAATCTTCTAGAGTAGAGGCTTCAGAATCTGTATTAATAAACTCTGCAGTGTATTGGTATGCCTTTTCTTCCCCCACTGAAGAACCAGTACATGTGTGAATATGAGCAGAAAAACTGGAAAGCAAAAAACTTGGTTAGAACTTTCTCTTTTGGGGCAGATGTGGAACAAGTTCAGGATGCTATTTCCTTAGAAAGACTACCTGAGACTGTTCCTGGAGGGCGTCAAATGGCTACACATTGGAAACATCTTTGACTAAATAGCCCATGTTAGCTTTAAAGTCCCAAACCACAACCACTATCCCACAAATTTTCCCCTCTTTGGGGATTTTTTTTTTTTCTGAACAAATAACTCACACTGTTTTAGGAATTTAAGGTCAGCAAATGTCACCTCAGTATTTGTGTAGGGTTTTTTTTAATCCAAATTATATTGCTGTTCCCTTTTAAATGTCTCCTTAATTTATTCTTTCTGTTTCCATTGTCCAGCTACCATCATCTCTTGCCTAAATTACTCTAGTAGCTCCTTAAAAGAGCATCTTATTTCCATTTTTGGATACTTCCATGTATTTTCCGTAATGCAGACAGACATCTTTCTAAAACGTGCATCTGATTTTGTCTTTTCTTAGCTTAAATTTTGTTCTTATTGCAGTCTTAGCACTTACTATTTTCTCCACCTTTTTTTATCTTTATCTGTATCTTCATATGATTGCCACATTTTCATTATTGAGGACTGAAATCAAACTGAAATTTCATTATAATTTTTACTAGCAAAAACAATATAAATAAACAAAATATATTTCTTTGGAAAAAACGTAGATCTGCCTATTGGTACTGTCAGGATTTTCTGTAGGCCCAGATCTCAGTTTTTATTTATGGGGCTTTGACGCCACAATTCTGACAGCCAAGTCAATTTTCCTGAGTTTGGCAAATCCAGTTTCTCTATGTTATGTCTACAAAGACATTCAACAACAGCCCTCTATGTTGGATTTCAAAATTGCTAAATTGTTTGTTTTTATTTCACCCATAGACATTTTTTCTTCTGGTTGGACAGAGAATACAAACAATTCTGTTTTAAATGGCTATATTTTTGTACCCCATATTGCAAGACTAATTATTTATTGACAATGCCAGTAGACTGCATGTTAGTGTTTTGTTTTTCTGCTACACGTTGAGTTTTCCCAGGCCACTATTTTTATAGAAGGAATTAGTAGGCTTGTGACGTGAAGACATTTTAAAAATTTTATTTTATTTTATTTTGTGTGTGTGTGTGTATGACAGAGTTTTACTCTGTCCCCCAGGCTAGAGTACAGTGGCACAATCCTGGCTCATCATAGCCTTAAATTTCTAGACTTAAGTGATCCTCGCACCTCTGCCCAGCTAATTTTCTATTTTTTGTATAGACGAGGTCTCACTTTGTTGACCAGAGGCTGGTCTTGAACTTCTGGGCTCAAGCCATCTTCCTGCGTTGGTTTCACAAAGTGCTGGGATTATAGGCATGAACCATAATTTCTGGCCTAGACTTCCAGCTCTTACCTTTGATGTTCTCTTAATCTCCTTATGAAAAAAATCACTTTTGACTGTTGATTGTATAGAAAGGAGTTGGTTCTAGGTAGCTTGCATGAGTTTTATGCAACAACTTACCTAAACATAAGACTATCTAGAACTACCAGGCTCATTGGCTCAGCCTGTAATCTCACACCTTAGGGAGGCTGAGGTAAGTGGATTGCCTGAGCCCACGGGTTCAAGACCCGCCTCGGCAGGTGAGACCTCATCTCTACAATAAAATCAAAAACTTAGCTGGACATGGTAGTGCACGCCTGTAATTCCGGCTACTCGGAAGGCTGAGGTGGAAGGATCGTCGGAGCCCAGCAGGTCGAGGCTGCAGTGGCCAGGAGCGGCCACTGCACTCCAGTCTGGGTGACAGAGTGAGATTCCAACTCAAAAAAAATAATAATAAAATAAAAAAATAAAAATAAAAACAGAATTATATTTTAAAAAAGTTTATCTAGAACTTAGACCTTAATGCTGTCATAAGATCCTGTGCTAATAGAAATAGCTTGCTAATAATCAGCTAATAATTTCCAGTGAACTAAAATAAAAAAATACTCTGGTGCCCTGATCTTTTTATTTATAACTCACACATTAAAAAAATTGACTATGCTTGCCACCCTTTACCCTAACTTCAACTAAAACAACAAACCAACTATTATTTTATACACAAAAGTTATGGTCCTATTGGCATGACCTAGGTGCAGACAACAGCTGGTCCTGCTATCTGGCTGTCATAAAGAAGTAAAAATCAAATATTTAAAAATAGAAGTTCCCACAGTTTAATTACTACCATGTATATAAGAACTTGTATAACTTGAAACCATGTTGCTATTTTTTTAATGATTATGTAATTGATAAAGATAGACATTTCCTTATATCTGTTGTAATATTTTTTACATGTGAATTTTGGCGCTGATCTAATTACTTCAATCCCCAATTCACTATTTTTTACAACATAGAATCAAACTTACAGGGCCTCCTTAGCCCTACAGGAAGGTATTCTATCAGCTCATTTCTAATTGGAGTTCATTTTGCCTTTCCCTTAAGCAACTGAAGAGGTTCAATATGTCTTTCACCAAAAGTGGTTGCACATCCTATTAATGATTAAAATGTATGCTAATAAGCAATGTAGAGTGCTGTGAACTCAGTAAACTCTCACCCCATCCCAGTAACTATCAAGAACTTTATCACCAACTACGAAACAAAACCAACAGATTTATCAGTAATGTTTTAAAATACAATTTGGATCAGGAGCGGTGGCTCATCCTGTAACCCTAGCATTTTGGGAGGCCCAGGTGAGAGGATTGCCTGAGCCCAGGGTTCCGAAACCAGCCTGGGCAACTTGGTGAGACTTCATCTCTACAATAAATCACAAAAACTAGCCGGGTGTGATGGCACATGCCTGTGGTTCCAGTTACTCGGAAGGCTGAGGCAGAAGGATTGTCTAGCCTTAACAGGTTGAGTCTGCGGTGGCCGTGAGTGTGCCACTGCACTCCAACCTGGGTGACAAGAGTGAGACTCCAACTCAAAAACAGCACAACGACAACAACAAATACAATTTGGATTTTGTTGCCACTTTGCTTACAATCTCCATTGCTTTTTATTATTTTTAGAATAATTAACAAGCTCCTTAGAATGTACTGGATTTTTTCATATTCTCTCATCTTATCTTTTGTTATTGTTTCCTGCTGAACCCACCCCATCACTGTTTCCAGTTACTTTGATGGACCCAGCCTTTTTTCAGCTCTGTGTGTTTATATGTAGTAATCCCTCTGCCTGGGTCATATCCTCCTCCTCTCCTACTTGATTCACTTCTCATGATTTTCATCTTTCTAAAGGAAAATATAATTTATTACAGGGAGGTTTTTTCTGCATCCTAACTTAAAGTTGGTTTTCTCTGATAGCCTGAAAACCCTGTCTTTAATTTCTGTCTGTCATAAACTCTAACATAGTCTGAAGTTATACGGGTATTTATATGATTGAGTTCTGCTTCCCTTTCACAAAACTACAAACTCCACCAGGATAAGAAACTCTCTGTTTTTTTTCAACATGGTACACAGAGTACCTGCCAATATTTCAGACATCTAAAATGTTTGTCAAATATTTGCTAAATAGTGTTGAGTGAATCAATGAATAGACTGCCTGGAATCTAACAGCATTCCGATGTTCTAGAATATCTGAATTCAAACTAAAAAGATTATCATTGTATTGGCTCCTTACAAAATGTTTGACTTTTGCTGAATAGAAATTGAGGGTGCTCCACTTCTCAATAAAGGATAAAGGACTGGAAAGTTGTGTGCTGTAAGAATGTGATTAATTACAACACTTAGAGTCTTTTATCTAAGAACTTTTGAAGTTATTTTTCTATTTTTCATGTCAGAAGTAGTTTTGCTTCTCTGAGCAATTAACTGACTTCTCATTTATAGGCACTGAGAATTATGTAATTATCCTGCCTATCTCTCACATGGACTGCTAAAAAGCCAGAGTTGAGTTATATTATAAGAGAATAGTCAGCAAGACCTCATCTGTACAATAAATCAAAAAATCAGCCGGGCGTGGTAGTGCATGCCTGTAATTCCGGCTACTCGGAAGGCTGAGGAGGAAGGATCGCCGGAGCCCAGCAGGTCGAGGCTGCGGTGACCGGAAGCGGCCACTGCACTCCAGTCTGGTCAACAGAGTGAGACTCCAACTCAAAAAAAAAAAAAAAAAAGAGAGAATAGTAATTCATAGCAGGTGGAAAGTGCATTTCCAGCCTATTTCTTGTCTTAATTTTTAAAAAACCCTTATCTCTGGGATTTTTTTGCCTTTACTTTTCCTTTTATATCTCATAGTACAGTTGTGTGCTACATAACAGTATTTCCAGACTACATATAAGAGTACAATGATGGTTCCATAAGATTATGATACTTTATTTTTATAATACCTTTTCTATATTGATATGCACAAATACTTACCATTGTGTTACAGCTGCCTACAATATTCATTACAGCAACTTGCCGTACAGGTTGTAGCCTAGGAATGATAAACTATCATATAGCCTAGGTGTGTTGTGGGATAGACCATCTAGGTTTGTATAAGTATATTCTATGATGTTTGCACAATAACAAAATTACTTAATGATGCATTTCTCAGAATGTGTTCCCATTATTATTTTTTTTTTTTGAGTTGGAGTCTCACTCTGTCGCCCAGACTGGAGTGCAGTGGCCACTCCGGGCCATTGCAGCCTCGATCTGCTGGGCTCCGGTGATCCTTCCACCTCAGCCTTCCAAGTAGCCAGAATTACAGGTGCACTACCACACCCGACTAATTTTTTGATTTATTGTAGAGATGAGGTCTTGCTGCCCAGGCAGGTCTCGAACCCGTGGGCTCAGACGATCCACTCACCTCAGCCTCCAAAAGGTGTGGGATTACAGGCTGAGCCACCAAGCCCGGCTTGTGTTCCCATTATTAAACAATGTCTGACTGTATTTATTTGTGGTATTCAAAATACATCAAACAATTTTTTTTTTTAAATGCATGTAGCTGTTGTTGAATGGTAAGAAATAAAATATAAATTAAAACATGATTCTCAAGTCCAAAATGACATACCTTTCCTATTAAAACTATATGTTGAAAGTTATTGTAGAAGTATAAATCCAGTAACATGTAAATAGGATAGTAGCACAGAGTTGGAAAAGCAGTCTAAAGGTAAAAGACTGTGTGAAATTCTGGTATTTTAAGTCAAACGAAAGTGACGAATGTTGGGACTACTGTAGTAAAAGAGGAAGGTGCTCACACTTGACTAGTGAATCCAGCATATTGTTTAGAAAGCAGCAATAGGCTTTGAGGTCATATTAGATCAGACAGAAAAATGAGATATCAACTATTATTGGTACCTAACAAACACCAACAAATAGTTATTCATTGTCTGAATGAGTGGATGGATGACTCACTATGACCAAGTTAGGCATACTGGATGTGAAGATATAATAAACAATATAAAAATACCGTTTTGGCTTGGAACTACACTTCTCTATTAAGATAAAAACATGAAAAAAGGATTTGGAACCAATGCTTCCAATTGGTCAAGTATCAGACCCACTTTGTCTGTACATGCTTTTTCATCTTATTAGCCACAGGAATTTAAGATTCCTCCTTTCAATTTTTATAGGAAGCTCCACCCACCCATATCTCATTTGGTTTTCTCAATATTGAGTGAAAAAGGAATTCTGAGTTTTACCATTACCTTTTTCCTTTGCCTAAGGTAAATGCCTGCACTCTTAAATTAATAATTTCATGATTATTTGCCATTTATTTATTTGACATGCATTGTTTATGTACCTAGTGTATGCCAGGACCTATACTTGATGTTGTCTAGAAATAAATAGGACCAACCAAACTAAAAATACATAGTCTTGCTGAATTGTCACAGTAATGATTTTCTGCTTTACTATGATACTTGCTGAGTGTCTCCCCCCACCAATGAAAAAAGTCCTCAAAGAGAAATGCTTTGCCAATGTGGAGAAGGTAAAACAAAAAATGCCAAAAGTACTAAAAGGGATCAAAATGAAAAAGTTCAAAAACTCTTTTGAGCAGTGAAAAAACTGTCTTGATAGGTGTATTGCATCAGACAGAGAGTACTTTAAGGGTGGCTAAAGTTTAAACATGTAAGAATAAATACACATTTTTTATAAATAAATTTTGAAGTTTTGGGGTCTCCCATCATATAAATAAAGTACTATGATATATAAATCTAAAAAATCAGATTTGCCAATCATTTTATTGTTTTTATTAAAAGTTTTATAATCCCTCTAGAACAATCTTAAAGACAATCATAAGGAATTGCAAAAGTTTCATTTCCAGAAGTTATATATATATATATAATTTCCTAAACTCAGAATTTACTTTACTATCACTGAAATGACTGGGTAGACTTCTGCCAACAATAACAAAGAAAGCAAAACCCTAGTTCTGATTCATAAGGAATTTTTTCTTGGTCTGTCGTTTCTCTGGATTCACCAGTTACATGTTCAGTTTTTGACCTACCATACACTAGGAACATCCCCCTGACTCCTAGACCTCAAGCGTCTATCGTTGGAATTCTTTGGAAAAAAGCAGAAGAACTTTGTTCCGGATCTGCTTGGTCTTTACTCCATAGACAATGGGGTTGACTACAGGTGGGATGATTACATAAAGGTTGGCAAACATTATGTGAAAGGTATGAGGGATATTATGACCAAAGTGATGGGCAAGAATGGAGATGAATGCTGGTATGTAGAACATGAGGATGACACAGACATGGGAACCAAAGGTGCCTAGGGCCTTTTGGCGGGCATGTTGAGAAGGGAGGCAAAAGACAGCACAGGGGCTGAGGGTGTAGGAGATGGCAATGAGATCACATCTATAATCACTGTCATGACGGGAACACAAAAACCACACCAGATGTTGATGGAGATATCAGCACAGGCCAGCCTGGCAACACTTATATGCTAACAGTATGTATGAGGAATGATATATGTCCTGCAGAAGGGTAGACGATTCACAAGAAAAACACATGGGACAAAAACACAGAAACTTCGGAAAGAGATTCCCACTGCAATTCTGACAATGGCTTTGGGGGTGAGAATAGTCGTGTATCTCAAGGGTGACCAGATGGTCACATAGTGGTCAAATGCCATGGCCAGCAGTATAGCCGAGTCCAGTACAAAGCTGTAGTGCAGAAAAAATAATTGGGTAAGACAGCCAGGAAAACTGATTTTGGGGGGACCAAACCAGAAGATGCTGAGAGTTTGGGGGACACATGTGGTAGACAACATAAGGTCAATAATGGCCAGCAAAGAAAGAAAAAAGAACATGGGTGCGTGAAAGCTGTGTACCACTGCAGTGAGGTAGAGGAGGATGCTATTGCCCACAATGGCTATGAGATAGATAAAGCCGAAGGGGATGCTTATCCAGACGTGGTACTGTTCAAGTCCAGGGATGCCCAAAAGGATGAAGGAACCTGTGCTGTGGCTACTCAAGTTGAACATGACCATTGAGATCTGATGAATAGCTTCTGTGTCCTAAAAACAAATTGTATACAATGAACAAGAGATAATTTTACAATAATTATTTGTCCACCCCTGCCTCAGGCTGGTCCTCTTCTTTCCTATATTCCCAGAAAGAACCTCTCACTGCTATTAAAAACAAGCTTATCACTTTGAGAAAGATTCTCCAGACTCAATACTTCTAATATTAATCACCCAATTACTCTAGAATCTTCTTCAAACTGCATAAAATTGCATTCCCATTGTAGTGCCTGAGATCTTCCTAGGTCAGCGTAATTTGCTGTTGTATAGATGTGAGTATAGAGAAAAGTTTTCTAACTACATACAGGAATACAAAAAAAATGGAAAGAAGTGGGTCACAATTGGGAAAATGAGATAATTAACAATTATAGGCTCCTACTATGCACTGGGTTTTTATAAAGTATTTCTTTATTTTTTGCTTTTAAAAAAATGTTTTTTAATTTTTTAATTTTGTTTTAAAGATGTGGTGTACATTTCAGTATTAGCTATTCAGGTGGTCATCATACAGGTAATGTTTGGGCCTTGCTTGGGTCCTCATTTTGCCTGATTTGAGATCATGTACCCTTATTGATGTTGTGTCTCTTCCCCAACCCCAGCAATAGCCAGCTACTGCCAATTCCTTTCTTATAGTATTGGTATTAGGATCTGCTTCTGAGTGAGAACATGTGGTACTCTGTTCTTTGTTTCTGTGATAGATCACTGAGTATGATAGACTCTAAATCCATCCAAGTTGCTGCGAAGTTCATATGTTTGACCTTCTTTATGGCTGTGTAATAGTCCATGGTGGTGTATATGTACCACAGATTTTTAAATTCAATCCAGTTTCAATGGGCAGCACAGTTGGTTTCATATTTTTGTTATTGTGAATAGTGCTGCAATAAACATGCATGTGCAGGTATCTTTTTTGCAGAATGATTGGAGTTCCTCCGGGTATCTTCCCAGTAGGATGGTTGCTGGGTCACATGGAAAGTCAATGTCTAGTTCTTTTAGAAATCACCATACTGTTTTTCAAAGAGGTTTTTATAAAGTATTTCTTATTTAGAACAACTTTCTGAGATATGTATTTTTATATCCCCCCCTTTATTTTAACAGAAACACAAAACTCTGAGAAATAATCTTACCTAAGATTTCACTTTTAACAAAGTCAAGATCATTTGATTGCACAACCACTACTCTTTTATGTCACTGTCCCACTCCAGGTGACTTCCTCAGCACACTGTTAGATATCAAGAATTCGAAGCATGGAGATATAGAGAAGAAGGCAAAGACAGATCGTTGGAACTGTAATTTGTCCAGCACACCAACCATATCTCAATTTTTAATGACTGTTCTGATATTCCAGATATGACACAGAAAAACCTTAGGTCTTGCAGACCAGAATGTTCTCTGAGATTATGATGCTTCACCATGGAGAATAATATGAGAAAAGGTATGAAGCTCAGTCTGCAGTACACCCTTAAAAATTAATGAGGAAATCTTGTTTAAGCATTAGAGAAGCTCAGCCTGTAATCCCGCACCTTTGGGAGGCTGAGGTGAGTGGATTACCTGAGCCCACGGTTCGAGACCTGCCTCGGCAAGTTGGCGAGACCTCATCTCTACAATAAATAAAAAATCAGCTTGGCGTGGTAGTGCACGCCTGTAAGTCCGGATACTCGGAAGGCTGAGGCGGATGGATCACCGGAGCCCAGCAGGTCGAGGCTGCAGTGGCCGGGAGAGGCCACTGCACTCCAGTCTGGGCAACAGTAAGACTCCAACTCAAAAAAAAAAAAAAAAGAATTAGAGAAAATTGGCTCAAGTGTGCTTTTTATAAATACATAGAGGACTTCTAGTGGAAAAAAATTGAACTTATATATTCTAAATCCTGAGCCAGGATAAAAGCAAATAAGCAAACGTTATAACAAAAGCTAATTTTAAAAAAACATTCAATATGCTACACAAATTTACACGTCTTTCCATGAAATCATCTTTGTAATTCTCTTAACAATCCTATGAGGTGACATCATTATCCATGTTTTAAAGATCCAGAAACTGAAGTAGACAAAAGTAAAGCCGCACAACAACAACAAAAGATAGAACTGGAAATCAGACACAAAAAGTTTTTTCTAGAATCCCATGTACATAACCAAAATTCTCTATACAGCCAACAGGCAAATAATGTATAAATGACATCTGTGTAGCAAGGACACAATATTAAGCCATGTTTTTTTAAAAAATAGAAAATTGAAAGTATAAAAGAAGTTAACAGTATCACCAACATTACACTTGCAAATAGAGATTGTTTGAATTACCCTATTAAAAAGTAGAGATATCAATTAAGTTTTGTTTAAAGATCCAATTATATATTTTCACATTCAAAAGATCGAAAACAAATTGACCCAGATAGGATGAAATAAAAGGACAGAAAAGTATATTTTGGACAAATTTAAATGTAAAAGGAAGCAAACCTAGCAAAATGGAGATCAGACAAAAGGAAATTTTAACTTAAAAAGCATTAAATAGAGAAAAAGAAACTTTGTATTGTTAAAAGGAGCAATATTTAATGAAGATGTAGGCCAGGCTGCTTGCAGACATCTTTTCTTAGCACTCTCTTATTTAAATAAATAGTTAAATAAAGCTTCTTAGTGGCAGACAATTCCTTTACTCACTTTTCCTATTTTCTTATTATCTTCCACAGTTCTCCTTGTAATTCCTCTTGATTATTTGTAGACACATGTCTAGCCATTCATTCCAGCAAGTTTATCATGCTTGTGACTTACCTACTCAAAATAGTATCCTCAAAGGAAACCATTGTATTGTTTTTGAAGCACAATCACCCCAAAATTTGAAATACTGTAGTCCAAAACTCATCAACCTTGTAAATCACAAATTTAGACATTCCACTGTGTATCTATCTGGAATTCAGTTATTACCAGTTTGTTCTTCGAAAACCTTGAGACTTCTAGAACATGGACTTCTGACTACCATTCATTCCGTGCCCAGGTATCTTTGCATTCTTCTCTGTCCAAGTTAAATTTCATATTCATCATTTCCACCCTCTTACCATTATTTTGCTTGCCTTTGCTCCACTAACCTTCTATTGCATATGTGTTGCAAAACAATTCCTGAATTAATCAACCTAATAAGTACTCTAGGTAATGGAAAACAAACAAACTTCTTAACTAGGTATATTTCTGTTTCCATAGTTTCATAATCATCAACCTTCAACTCAACTGTTGACACTACCCAGTAATCCAGGAGCATGATTGTGTTCCGCTTACTCTCCTTTTGACTTTTTTTCTCTTCTCTTCTCAAAGCACCTTCACCATTCCACTCCAATTCCCTCTCACTCAACAGATCACCTTTCATTTTACGTCAGAAACATTGGAAACTATTAGATGCTAAATCATGTAAGACTGAGACATCACATCAGTATATATATGTGTATATGCATATGTATGTATGCATATATGTATGTGTGTATATAGGTATATATATTTTTTCTGCACTTTATTTATTTATTTATCGAGTTGGAGTCTCACTCTGTCACCCAGGCTGGAGTGTAGTGGCATGCTCACGACCACTGCAGCAGCCTCAACCTGCTGGGTTCAGGCAATCCTTCCAAACCTCAGTCTTACAATTAACTGGAACTACAGGCACGTGCTATGATGCCCAGCTAGTTTTTTGATATATTGTAGAAACGAGGTCTCGCCAAGTTGCTCAGCCTGGTCTTGAGCCCCAGGACCCAGGCAATCCTCTCGCCTCCACTTCCCAAAGTGCTGGGATTACAGACATGAGCCACTACACCAAGAACTTTTGTATTTTATAATAAGGGAAAATGTCCCTTTAGTATATGGGAACAAAAACAATCTGTACACTCTATCTCAAGTCTTCCAACTTTGTCAGGTATCTTTCATTATTATTCTTTTTTCCTTTCCTTGTCTTGAACCTAACAATTTAAAAAATTGTGTTCCTTCAGCATTTAAACAGTTCAAATGTGCTCAAACATCTTCCGGTCTTCATAATAAAGAAATACTTACCTTCTCTCATTCATAAAAATATAGTTATCTACTTTATCTCATACTTACCCTTTAACTCGTTCTAGTCTTATCTCTGTCTTTTAAGCTCACCAGTGACATCCATGCCCACCTTTCAATTTTTGTTTGACTTTTCAGCAGCATTAGACACAACTAATCATCCCTCTTCATCTTGACACATTCTCTTACCTTAATGTATTACAACACTCTTTGAGCTTTTCTTCAACTTTGATGGTAATTTATATTATCCTATGCCTGTTTTTCCTGTCCCATCCATGTCTTTTCCACCCGTGTATTTCTCAAGGCCTTTCCTGAAGCCCCTTTTCTCCTCTCCACACTTTTCCTGATCTATATCACTAACTCCTAAGCTTTCAATTAATTAATTGCTACACATTAATATACATACATTATTTATTAGTCATTTAGATCTTGCAAAACTCACATATTCAACTGCATCTTAGATATTTCTTTTGAAAATCTCATTGTTACTTCAAAGTTGTTTTTTCAAAACATAGTATTAACTATATTTCCTCACAAACTTGCTTCTCCCTACTCTGTCCAACATGTCAAAGAATATCAGGATTGCCCACTAAATGACTCAAAGCAGAAACTTGAAAGTCATCATTTATACCTACCTCTTCTTTAAAAAAAATACACATGTGATAAATTATATTGATCCTATCTTTTTAATCAAATTTTTAAAAAATCCTTAACACAGTTAAACCCCCACAATGAACTCTTACTACAGCTTCAGGCTCGTTGACACATTACAAGAATGTTTACCATAAAACATTCTGCATTTTTAACATGAATATAATAAAAGCAATTTCTATATAAAATATGATGGTAAATTCCCCCATCACTTCATTTCCAGGGTTCCAACTGTGGTATCTAATTATTCCCTCTTAAATTTGATTTAAGTATCCACTCAGAGTCATATCTTTTCTCCAAATGTAAACAGAAATAAGACCAGTGATAGTAAAAACCCATGTGATGAAGAATATGGCCACTGCCGTTTTTGAGATTACTATCAAACTGCAAGGTGTTCTGAAGTGGTACCCAAGCACATTGAGCTATCATGCATTGAGAACTGCACTTCACCTAACAATGGTTATAGAAAATAAAAGTATAAATAGATAACGTATTCCTTGTAAATACAGGTGAGGCAATACATGTTCCTTTAGTGCCAGTCTCTTGACTGTGAGACTATGCTCATACTTACCCCTAGATTAAGAAAAATTATTTCCATCCCTTCTCTTAACTTCAAACAAGGCTAAGTTTGACTTAACATCTAAGTCTTAGCTAAGACCCTTTTCATTCAGCTTAAACATTACTTACCTTAGAACAGTCTCCTAATCTCTGTCTATTAGAATATTGTACTTCCTCTTTTCTGAAACGTATCATACTTACAACTACTTGTTTAGTATTTATTTAACCTGCCACACTGGAATCTCTGCAAAGGCAAGATCTTGTCAATTGTCTTCATTTCATTTTGTTTTGATAATATCCCAATGTTTGCATAATAGTGGAACTTAAAACTTGCCCCCACATATTTCTGAAATGAAAACTATCATTGAGTCCAGACAAAAAGAGTATTTTGATTCTCTAATTGCCTCTGAAAACACTTTTTTTTTTTTTTACTTTGGCATCTTCTTAACCAAAGAAGTCAAAGACCTTTACAGTGAAAACTACAAAACACAGCTCAAAGAAATCAAAGATAATGCAAACAAATGAAAAAATATTCCATGTTCATGGATTGGAGGAATCAATATTGTTAAGATGTCCATTCTACCCATGACAATCTAGAGATTTAGCAAAATTCCTATTAAATTACCAACAGCATTCTTCTCAGACCAAAAAACGACAATACAGGAATTTATATGAAAACATAAACAACCATGAATAGTCAAAACAATCCTCAGCATAAAAAACAAAGCAAGAGGTATCATACTCTCAGACTTTAAGCTTTATTATAAAGCTACAATAATCAAAACAGACTGGTATTGTCATATAAACCAATGGAATAAGATAGAGATTCTAGAAGCAAAATCTCAATTTCTCAACCAACTCATCTTCAACAAAGCCTCCACTATCAACCACTGGGAGAGGAACACCTATTCAGTAAATGGTGCTGGGAAAACTGGCTGACTACATGCAGAAGGTTAAAACAAGACCCCTACCTATCAGCATACACAAAACCAACTCTAAATGGATCAAACACTTACATGTAAAACCACAAACCATAAAAACCTTAGAAAACGCTGGAGACACCCTTATAGAAATCGGAACCGGCAACCAATTCCTGATCAAAACCCCAAGTGCCCATGCCATAAGAGATAAGATAGACGAATAGGACCTCATCAAACTGAAAAGCTTCTGCAAAGCAAAAGAAACCATCAAGAGCAGGGAGACAGCCCACAGACTGGGAAAAAATATTTGCCAACTGTATATCTGACAAAGGCCTAACATCTAGGATCTACAAGAAATTCAAACGTGCCAAAAAGAAAAAAACAAACATCCCCATTACAAAGAGAGCAAAGATATGAATAGATACCTCTCAAAAGAAGATATATGAGCAGCCTACAGATACATGATGCCTCACTAGTCATCAAAGAAATGCAGATTAAAACTACACTGAGATACCACCTAACTCCAGTCGAGATGGCCATCACCAATAACTCAAAAGCAACAGATGCTGGAGAAGATGCGGAGAAAAGGGAACACTTTTACACTGTTGGTGGGAGTATAAACTAGTACAGCCTCTGTGGAAAACAGTTTGACGATTCCTAAAAGATCTAAAAATTGACCTCCCATACAACCCCGCAATCTCCCTACTGGGACTATACCCAGAGGAACTCAAATCACTCTATCAGAAAGATACCTGCACACACATGTTTGTGCTGCATTGTTTACAATAACAAAAACATGGAACCAATCGTACTGCCCATCGAAAGAGGACTGGATAAAAAAATGTGGTACCTGTATGATGAAATGTTACACAACCATAAAGAACAAAATTATGAACTTTGCAGCAACTTGGATGGACTTAGAGGCTATAATACTGAGTGATCTATCACAGAAATAAAGAAACGAGTATCACATATTTTCACTCATAAGCAGACCTTGAACAACTATTGTAATACCATAAGAAAGGGATTGGCAGTAGTGGGAAACTGCCAGGAGAGCATATCTCATCAACAAGGACACTGCATAATGAACATCTGTATACCTAACCCTAAATTGTACCCCACATATTTAAAATAAAAAAATTTAAAAAAGAAAAGACATTTTAAAAATTTTTATTTATTTACTTTTTTGTGAAGATGTAGCCTCACTATGTTGCCCAGGCTGATATTGAACTCCTTGAATAAGCGAGCATCTAATCTTGGCGTCCCTAAAATATATTTTAATTTGTTAAATATGTAATTCTGCATAAATTAAGCAAAATAAACCCATGCACATAGGCAGCCAATACCGCAACCAGGAAGATCCCACAGGCATTTTCATTAAAGTTAAAAATAAGATCATGACTATAATTTTTATTAACACTGCCCCAAATTTCTCACCAATGATGTGTGATATGTATTTGGATTGCTTATTTTTGCTCACCCTCTTTTGTCTCTTCTTGAGTGAAATTTTTTCAGAAAACATTTTTTTAACTCCCAAGACTGAATTAAGTGTCCCATTTGTACACACCCACAGAGCCATGCAACTAGGTCTTATGATAGCACTTATCACATTTTATTGGATTTATTTGCCTATCTCCTTCTTGAGATTAAGACATCTTCAAAGTCATAATTTTATCCCCTTAATCTAGCTCAATTTCTTGAAAGCAATTTGTTTTACAAAATAAATGAATCATGTTTAAATCATGGCTTATAAACTCCTGTTTGATACCGTACCTACTTACCTTTCCAGCCACATCCCTCCCACTCCATCTTTGTGTTCCCCCATAAGTACTCTGTATTCTATTGTAGTTCAGTTTAATAAATGAATGACTAAAATAACAAATGAATGAATAGATGAATAAGTGAGCAAAAAATACAACACAATTGCACATATACTCAGACACACATGAATGCACAAGCGAAGTCTGTACACAGTCACATTAGAGCTAACAGCTTAAACCCAGATTTTAGAGTCAAGTGTTTTATATTTACATTTGATTCGTGTCTCTTACTTGTGTTGAGTTACTTAATCTCTCTAAAATACCTGTTTTCTCATAAATTTTATGTGATGGTTACATGAAAATGTTCTTACCTCAGTGCCTGAGAAATGTGAGGCTTTCAATAGACAACAATAGTATGTCACATCATTACTAGTACAAATGCATGCAAATACATACAGATGACAGAAATCCACAAGATGACAGAAGATTGAAAATAACAGAAACCACAAAGTCAGAATTCACTATTCTGGTACAAACTCTGATTCCTCAATTTTGGCTGTTGAATTGAATCCTCTATACGACTCCAGTTGTCCTTGTTCCTGTGTTCATTTATCCTTAGTTGTTCAAAGCCCAGAGATTGTTTAGAATCTGGTTCCCAGGTCTGCAAACCCTATTTTATGGGTACTGAGCCTATCCCTGACTACTCTTAGCCTCTCATTGGTCTCTTTATGCCCTGAAGTTAGCCTCCTCCAGAACCTGAGCCTTCCCTGGGCTTCTTAACTCTGCCTGCCTTGTCCACAGCCAATACTCACCAAATTCCAAGCCTTTGATGAGGGCATGACAGGGACCCAAGAATGGACAAAATCAGCACCCTCAAATGGCCAGTCCTCTTATTTTTCTTCCTGGACCTTCAGAGAGGGTACTCAGAGCTTGTGGTCCCTGAGGGACCATAGACAGAAACTCAGTGAGTTGTAAATTGTACGGTGAATGCTGGAATGGACCGAGTCCCTGCAGGCTCAGATTTTCCAGGACAGGCAGTATATTGAGAGATCAGAATCCCTGGAGGGTCTCAAAATGGCAATGTTCTCTCCATTGCTGTTAAAAGAATCTGCATGGTAATCTCTGTGTGTTTGCTGTACCTGTGTGTTTGAGGGAACATGTATTTCTCTGTATGCTATTTAATCAATGCTACAAATATTCAATCATTTGTGTAAGTATGTATTTTAGTATTGAGAAGGCAAATGGGTGGATGGGAGGAGGGCTTCTGATTCAGGCCTAAAAAGAATTGGAGAAAGCCATGGGTATCAGAAATCAGTAGTATTGATCAAAGTGTTCAACTTTCACATAAAGCACTTTACACATACACTTGTTAGTTCTGTCATTTCAGATTTCAGAACATCTTTAGAATAACTTTCAGCCACCACTGTTCAGTCTCTTTTCACTTCGGCTACTGGGCTCTGATTGATCTAAAGATTTCAATTTCACCTTGCCATCCCATCCTTTCCTATGAAACTATAGTAATCTTTCTAAAATAGAAAGATGAGAATCATTTCTGCAGAAAGTTTTCAAAACCTCTAAGATAAAATAATCCCCACTGGCACAACACATAAGTTCTAAAAATTTCAGACTCTTGACTTCTTTTTCAGTTGTATCTCTTGCCATTCTACCCCCAAAGACACCCAAATTCTAGGCTAACTAATCTATCGGGAGTTATAAATACATAATATAATTTCTTAAGCATCATCTCTTCTCATATGTTATGTCTTCTTTCAGAAATATCCTTTCTATTATTCTCTGTCTGACTCAACATCTAGCATCACCTAATTCGAAAATCATGCCTGCCACGGCTCCCTGCCTTAACACTTGTCACAGCATGTTGTAGATATTCGTTTCATTATCTGTGTCTACTTTCAGAATATGAGTTTCACAGCAATAACTCTCACTTTTATTGTCCACCATTGAATTTCTGGTTGTTTAAAAAGTGTGTTTAGTTATTAGTAGAAGCAATATTATTATGCTCTATTGCATTTTACACATTGGAATGACTATTATTATACTCGTAAGAAAGTGATTCTATATTACTTGGTGTATCTTGAAAAGGCCTGAACTGTAGACTTATATCATTTACTAACATGCTCACTCTCTAATCACTCACTCTCTTACACGCTCTAGGAATATAATCTTCCTGCAATGACAGCATAATATAAAGAAGAAAAGAAAGACAACATTGAATTTATGGATTTTAAGAAACACTGACATTAAAAGCTCAGATCAAGGCAGAATAAGTTTAAAAATTTCATCCTAGATTAAAACCCCTTCTATACTATAACATTTTCCCAGTCTGCTTCCTAGTCAACATCTAAATGCTTACCACAATTCTATTATCAGAAAAATCCATATTCTATGACAAGCATCATTAATGGAGAAAAAAATAAAAGAATAGGTAAATCTGATATCCTGATTTTAATTCTGTCTTTTGGAGGTGTTTGTCCATATATCCTGTACATAGTTTATTTATGTGAAATGGTTTTTAGTACAATTGTTATCGTGAGTAGGGTCTATGATGCCAAATATAGTATAGCTACATTGATTCTTATATGGAATTTAGGGTATTTTGATTCTGATAGCTTAGTACATTATATATCGGATCCCCAAGGTCAGGTGATATAACACCACAGAAAAAAAGTTTAGTGGATATAAATATAAACAAAAAATATAGTGGTTTCAAATATATTCATAAAATTGTTGATACTTCCATCTTCAAGAAGTAGAGTTTAATTTTCTTCCCTTTGAATATGAGCTGGACTTAGTGATTCACCTCTTACAAATGGAATATGGTGAAAATGGCATGGTGTGCCTTCCAAGATAAGGACATAAAAGTCCATTGACACTTTTTCCTTTGGAAAATTCCTCTTGATTTTCCCACTCTGAAGGAAGTCAGCCTCTGTGCTATGAGGACAGCCTGTGGAGACCTGTGTGAGAATGGCTGGAAGCCTTTTACTCAAATGAATGCCACCTTTGAGGCAGATTCTCTAGTCACATCTTTACTGCAACCTCATGAGAAACCCAAACCAAATCTGTCTAGCTAAAACGCTTCTAAATTCTTGACTCACAGAAAGAGTGTGATAAATGTTTACTGTTGTTTCAAACTGTGTAATTCCGGGGGTTATTTTTTGGGCAGCATAGATAACTAATATGAAACAAACTGCAGGTTATCATTATATGAAATTACAGAAAGGTGGAGAACTGTAGGTCAAGGCAGGCTTACTGTAGTTCTTACATAATTAGGCTATATAAAGATAGTTCACACTGGGCTCAGCCTGTATCCCGTGACTTTGGGAGGCTGAGGTGAGTGGATTGCCTGAGCCCGCGGGGTCGAGACCCGCTTGGGCAACTTGGCGAGACTTCATCTCTACAATAAATCAAAAATGAGCCAGCGTGGTAACGCGCGCCTGTAGTTCCAGCTACTTGGAAGGCTGAGGCGGAAGGATTGCCGGAGCCCAGCAGGCGAGGCTGCAGTGGCCGGGAGCAGCCACTGCACTCCAGTCTGGGCGACAGAGTGAGACTCCAACTCAAAAATAAATAAATCAATAGATAAATAAATAAATAAATATAGTTCACTATCATTCTATTTGAATAACCCCAATCTAACTGATCTTAGCAAAGCAGATCACCTATATGTACAAAATATACCAAGCATCATGCATAGTATTGATTAAAAAAATCTCAAGATCACTTCTTACATTCAACAAACATTTATTAAAACTAGAAATAATTTGTCAGGTCCAGGAAACCAGACATGATGTTAGACTCTGGAAATTCAGAAACACATATCAATCTATTATTAGGAATACATTACCTACAAAGGTCAACAGATTTGTAAAATAAAATGTCAATGCATAACGAAAGTCATAGGAAATCCAAAGATGCCCGTCGAAACGGAGTGGAAGGGTAATACCACAATGTATGGCGAAAGAGAAGATCTTGAGAAATAGAGGAAACAATGTGAGTCTGAGAATGAATAGGGGTCACTCAGCAGCAGACTGTATATAAATATATATAATTATCATTACCTGTGACAAATGTTATAGGAATATATAGGGTATCATGATGGGAAATAACAAAGATGCTAGATTGGGCCTTCAGGAGATAGAAAATAATTCTTTGAGGAAGATATTTGAAAAATGAGGCTTATTTTAACCAAAAAGTAATAAAAACAGATGATATCAACTGGACTCTAGTTGTACGTCAATTATATATCCAAGTCCTTTGGAAAAATTATCGAATTTAGCCTTTACTCCTTCCCAGTAAGGTAAGTCTCTTTATTGTTTCCATACTACAAATGAGAAAAAAAGATGACATGTAGAAAGTATATCCAAATGTGTTCGGCTGTTAAGTGGAGAAGCCAAATGTCTAACCCAGACAGTCTGACCTCAGCCCCTGTCTTCCATTCCACTTTATACTATATTATTTCTGATAGGCTAAAGGAGAAGAAAGAACATTCCACACAGAAAGAAAAGTATGTCCAAAGGCCCTTAGGCAAGAAGAAGCAAGATGTGGACATCAACTCCTTGAAAGCAGCAGATACTGCACAGTTTTTCATATGTGGGTCATATATAACAACAACAAAAACCTAATGGAAAAATCAAAAGTTGTGACAAATGGGAAACATTGTTAGTACGCAAGTAACTTATTCAATGGACTACCTTGGAAGGTGACACTTATCTGGATGCAAAGGATATGAAATAAACAGCAAGTATAACTAACTTGAGTGGTGTCCTGTCCCAGTTTGCGATTCATTCATTTATGCATTCATCCAATCACCATTTTTTGAAGTGTTTTATAGGACAGTATAGCAGAAGGGTTAAGGGGAAAGGGCTTGAGTTCTGACACTGCTGTCTATTATATACAAACTCTATCAGTCCCCTTTGGGTGAAATTGGGATGTTTATTTATAACCACTCCAAAATTAAGTTTCCTCGTGAGTATATGAAGACCTAACCTATCTCATAGTGTATTCGGATTGATTTTGATATATTCAATGCACTTTGAACACTGTTTGGTACATTACAAGGTGGTCATTTTTAAGTTTTACTTGTATTTTATTTTATTTTGCTCCACTGTGTAACCAGCACTGTGAATATAGATATGACGGAGGCTTTTTTTGTCTGTTTGGTTGGTTGGTTGGGTTTTTTTGGAGTCAGAGTCTCACTCTGTCGTCCAGGCTGGAAGGCAGGGGCATGCTCATGGCCACCTCAGCCTCGACCTGCTGAACTCGGCTGATTCTTCCACTTCAGCCTTCCAAGTAGTTGTAACTACAGGTGTGCACCACAACATCCAACTTATTTTTTTATTTATTGTAGAGACGAGGTCTAGCCATGTTGCCTAGGCTGGCCTCGAACCCCTGGACTTAGGCAATCCTCTTGCCTCCCAAAGTACTGGGATTATAGGCGCAAACCATCATGGCCAGCAACTGAGGCATTTTTTAAAAACTATCCCCAAGAAGATTATAGATTAAAAGGAAACTATACTAGATTTTTAAAAAAGGTTTCAATGTTCTTTTATTCTAGATTCAAGTGGTACATGTGCATAGATCTATGGTGTGATGATGAGGCTTGGGCTTCTAATGAGTCTACCCCCTAGGTGTTGAGCATGGTACCATGAATGATTTTTCAACCCTTATTCACTTTATTAGTCCCCAGCACCTGTTGTTTCCATCTTCATGCCCATGTGTGCTCAATGTTCAGCTCCCACTTATGAGTAAGAACATGAAGCATTGTTTTCTGTTTCTGTGATAATTTTCTCAGAATGAGCGCCTCCAGCTGCATCCATATTCTTGCAAATGACATTATTTTGTTCTGTTTTATAGCTGTGTAGTATTCCATTGCGTACATGTGCCACATTTTCATTGTCCAGTCCACTGTTGATAGACACATAGTTGGTTCCATGTTTTTGCTATGGTGAATAGTGCTGCAGCAAACATACAAATGCAAGTGTCTTTTTGGTAGAACTATTTAAGGTCCATTAGGAATATATCCTAGCAGAATCTTTGGGTTGAATGGTAAATCTATTTTTGGTTCTTTGAGAAGTCGCCAAACTGCTTTCCACAAGAGTTGAACTAGCTTACATTTCTGCCAACAGTGTGGGTGTGTTATCTTTCAACGGAACAGAAGAGAGAACCCAGGAATAAAACTGCTGGCCTACAACCAACTCAGCTTGGGCAAAACTGACAAAAAGGAACATTGGAGAAAGGACACCCTGCACAGCTAATGGTGCTGGGGAAACTGGCTAGCCATATGCAGAATGAAGCTGGACCACTACCTATCGCCATACATAAAAATACCTTAGAATGGATTAAAGACTTAAACTCGAAAAATTTTAGATGAAAACCTGGGAAACACTTTCCTGGACACCAGCCTAGGCAATGAATTTATGACCAAGACCTCAAAAGCAAAAGCAGTAAAAACTAAAATTGACATTTGGAATCTTACCAGATTAAAAAACTCCTGCACAGCAAATTAAACCATCAATAGAGTGTTTTCTTTACTCACTTGTCCCTGTCTGCAGTTTATCTAGAGACAGGACCAGGCACCAAGTCCCAGTGTTCACTCCCTTGGGACTTTTCAAGAGCAATAAATGCTCCCAGGCTCATTCTGCCTTTTGTGCAGTGGGGAGTTTCCATCTGTGGTTGAAGAAATGGATGAAAGCATGTGAGCTAGACTGCACCGGTAGCTGGCAGAATATTTCTGGTGAACTTAAACACATAAACACGTAGGACTTGCTGTACCCATCTAGATCACAAGAAACAATTCCTTTGTGGGCTAACCAAGTAGTCAGGAGTTGAAGTAAGTAACTATTTCCGAGTGTAATTTTGACTGCCTTTCCCCATGATTTTGATTCTCAAATCTGTATTTCTCTCCTGATCCTCACAATAATTTAGCCCTACCTTCAACCTTCTTGTGCCCTTTCCCATGAATAATGCCTACCTCTGTACCTTGCTTTGTGAGCCTTCCCCAGTGACATTCTGCAGCTGTGATTATCTTATTTTGGTATTCTACTCACAGAAGCATGCATGATGAAAATGCCAGCATTCGGAGGATCCTGCATGACTCAGGTTTCTATTTTTCCCTAGTAAACAGGCAATAAAGAGGTATTTATTAGATGAAAGAAAACCCAAAGAAAGTAAGCCAATGTCTATAAAGATAATGACAAACAATGTAATGACAAACAAATGTCATTAATTCCTTAAACTAAGGAATGTATTGCGACACAGGCTATTAATAGAGTCTACTTCAAGAGAATGCTTTAATCTTTTAATCAAAGATGGACTCTGGATCTGAGACATTTCCAGGTAGGTAGTCCGTGGGAATGGAGCCCTTATAGGTTAGAGAAGACAGGGATTCTATAGGTACTTCTCAAATCTTATCCTTTATGGGTGGCTTGATTCTCACCTTGACTATTTGGTTGTCTGTCTATGAAGTCTAGGCTTACACAAGTCTCTTCTGTTTCAAAACCTTGATATGCCTGTCAGAGATGTTATTTTTGCTTAGCAAGTTGATCTCTTAAGTAGGGAAAATATCTTGGTTCTTAATTTTGTAAAATATTACAGAAATGTTTTAATATAAATTAAAGAACAAGTATATCTTGTTCCACGCACATCTCTATTCTGTGGTAAATATAATTTCCTAATCTTTGCTGTGGCAATTTATGGCACCAACAAATATTTCAAATGATATTAATACCAGATTTCCTAACTTATTTCAAAAAATAAAAGAACAACTCCAGATACTTCATGAGTCTGGAACTGGTCTAACAGCAACATAGATTTCTAGTTATCCAGTAGAGGATACAGGATACAGGGTAAACTCCTCTAAGGACTGGAAATATGAATTAAATTACTTCTAATGAAAATCTAAAATTTTTAACACTCCCTTTAATAACAAAATAATCTTAATCAAATTGCTATTATATATTCGATAATAGTAAAATAATATAATAATTTTCCACATGGTTAAAAAATAAAAACTATCAAGTAAGACAAAAATAAAATAAAAACACCCATTAATTCACTATCCAAATATAATATTAAGTATTTCCATGTTTCATCTACCAGACATTCAGAGGATTCCTTTTTGTGTGTGTGATGAAATCACTTTAATGTCCTTTGTAATCATATATAATCATATATATATTTCTATACATTATTACTATTGTTCAACAGTGACACTATGCATAAACTTTTTAAAAATTTAACAATAAATGGCAAATATTAGATGATGTTTTCTTATTTATTTTTATTTTATTTTAGAGTTGTGTGGTACATGTGAGGATTTGCCAAACAAGTAAATTGCGTGCAAGTGAGGTTTGGCTTCTAGTGAGCCCTCTCTCCCCTGACAGTGGATGTGGTACCCAATAGGTGGTTATGTGCTCCCTGTCCTCCTCCTTCTCTCCCCTCACAGATATTTATTTTTAAGTAAAAATCACTAAGCTACCTCTGTGTCTAAAGTCAGTCTCTTCTTGACACAGGATAACAAGGTTTTAAAAATTAATAGAAATTAACTTTCCGTGGATGAAGATTATTTATTTGTAGGCTACTTAAAATAATGGCAGAGTTGGAGATTTTACTCTTCTTCAGAGAGTATAGTGTATTTCATTGTACACCCACTTTTCAGTGATGAAATCCATTTAGCATGGATGAGGCTTTCACAAAAAATATCGGGAGGGGAGATTTGTGGAATGTCAATAATGTGATCCCTTAAGGAAAAAAAAATTGTTTAATAATTTTTTCCAAATTCAATTTTGGCACATACACACCTAAATTTTTTAAAGACTAAAAGCTAACAAAAATAAATTATTAAATCTATTTTAAGCAAGAAGAATTTAAATAAAAATTGGTTGGTATATTTGTCAAATTATATCAGGGATGTATATTTTTATAATTGCTCAAGTTAATTATTTCTGATAATGTTTCTTTGAAATAACAACGTATAGATGTATTAATAAGGAAAACTGCCATATAATATAATACTTGATAATAATCTGGGTAGACTTTGGTTGAGAGCCTCATACTGCATTTCAAGAAGAGTATTCATCTTTTATCACTATGGCTTCACCAGTTCTCCAGTAGCAGCACCATTAACTGTCATGGTGGCCTTTAATTTTTTTTTAAGACAGGGTCTCCCACTCTGTCACCCAGGCTGGAATACAGTGGCATGATCATGGCTCACCGCAGCTTAGAACTCCTGGGCTCAAGTGACCCTCCTGCCTCAGCCTTCTGAGTGACTGAGTCTACAATCATGTGCAACCATTACCTACTAATTTTTTCTATATATCTTTGTAGAGATCAGGTCTCATTATGTTGTCCAGAATTAAATCATCCTCCTGCCTCAATCTACCAAAGTACTGGGATGACACCATGTCCAACAATTCTTAATAATTTAATAAAATATTTCAGTACTGAAACTTCAAAGTGAATGTATCTGTAAGTCAAGATAATAGTTTATTACACAGATTAACACAAAGACAACTCTATTGTTGGTACCATTGCTCACAAACATCATAACCTCATGTGCAAGTTTTCTGTATTAAAAACTTTTAAATGTATTTTTCTTTTTTGTGTATGTATTGATTTTACATATACTTTTAGGTACAAACAGATGCTTAAACAATCAATTATCAATAGTTGATTGTATAAATGTACATGATAGATAGCAGAATTATTGTTTAAATCAATAAGAAAAAGCAACTTTTGGTGTCTATTCTTTTTTGATATTCTTTATGAAAATGTTATATTTTATTTCCTGCTTTAAAATCTTTAGTCAGTGAATATAGTTGATTATATTCAATTATTTTACAATTATTTTACAATTTTGGATGGCCATCATTTTAAATTTATGTCAATTGTGTGAGAAAATAGCACTCTCTTAAAGATTTACCCTTAAAGCATCTTTTACAATTTTTTATCTCACATTGTATTTTGGGGATCTTTCTGTTCACCGCAGAATACTGCACATATTTAGGTTCATAATTAATACCACTGAGAAGGTGGAACTCAACTGAGATTTTATACAGCAAACGCTTGAGGCCATAGAGGGCACATACATATATACTAATTGGTTATGACAGACTAGCTCTCTATTTTATTTCTCTTTAGGAAAGTGGTAAAGTTTCCATACCATAACTCTGGCATGCCAGCTTCCAACCACTCCACTGTCAATTATGATAACTTTTTCCTCACTGGAATCCCTGGCCTGAAGGACCTGCACATATGGATCTCTATTCCCTTCTGCCTGATGTATCTGGTGGCTGTGTCAGGAAATGGTCTTCTGATCTGTGTGGTGGCAGTGGAGCGCAGCCTTCATGAACCCATGTACCTCTTTCTCTCCATGCTGGCTTTTTGGGATCTGATTTTATCCACATCCACAGTACCCAAAGCCCTGAGCATCTTCTGGTTTGATGATGTGGACATCTCCTTTGGTGGCTGTGTCACTCAGCTCTTTTTTATGCATTTTGCCTTTGTAGTGGAGTCAGGCATTCTCTTGGCCATGGCTTTTGACCACTTTGTGGCCATCTGCTACCCACTGAGGTATACTACCATCCTTAGCCACAGTGTCATCAGCAAAATAGGAGGTGTTGTGGTGTTCAGGAGCTTCGCAACTGTATTCCCCATTGTCTTCCTTGTGAAGCGTCTGCCCTTCTGCCAGACAAACATCATTGCCCACACCTTCTGTGAAAACATGGGACTGGCAAAGCTAGCTTGTGCTGATATCACCATCAATATTTGGTATGGAATCTCTGTGCCATTACTCAGTGATATGCTAGATATGGCAGCCATAGTCGTCTCCTATGGGCTCATTCTTCAAGCAGTCTTCAGGTTGCCTTCCCACGATGCTCAGATGAAAGCACTTGGCACCTGTGGTTCCCATGTCAGTGTCATCCTCATGTTCTACCTTCCAGGGATTTTCACTGTCATTGCTCAGCGCTTTGGCTGAAAAATTCCCAAACATGTCCACATATTGCTGGCCAATCTCTATGTTCTTGTTTCCCCTATGATGAACCCGATTATCTATGGAGTAAAGACTAAACAGATTCGATATTGAGTGGCTCTTGTGTTTTCTCCAAAAGGGAAATGCTGCTGATTGTGACTGGATCTCACCGTGGCTTCTCAAAGAAAAGGAGGGGTCCTATGAGAAGATAAGAGGACAGATAAGTTGCCATTCAAGAGAGGCACTTCTTGCTAAGGAAATAAGTCTTTTTCATGAAAAAGAGATGACCCAAATTACACAAGTACCTTATTTCAATGAAAAATAGGTTCCTGAAAATCTGTGTACTCACAGATGTGAACACTACTATTTTATTTTTATTATTATTTTTTTTATTATGCTTTTGTGGGGTACAGTTAAGGGTTAGGTGTACAATTACGTTTCATTCAGGCACCCTGTTGATAAGAGGTGTTTTTCCCATCCCCAGACAGATACTTGCTACTGTTAATCCCATCACCCCCCATAGTTTCCCAGTACCGTCAGTCATTTT
>NW_007260035.1:2090-5323 GCF_000164805.1 Carlito syrichta | reverse complement strand
TTTTTTGTGGCTATTGTGAATGGAATTGTGTTTTTTATTTGGGTTTCTGTTTGTTTATTATTGGTGTAGAGAAATGTGATTGTCTTTTGTACATTTATTTTGCATCCTGAGACTTTGCCAAAGGTCTTTATCAATGTAAGGGGCCTTTGACAGATTCTTTTGGGTTTTTAAGGTACACAATCATATCATCTGCATAGAGAGATAACTTGACTTCCTCTTTTCCTATTTGAATACCTCTGATTGCCTCCTCTTCTCTGATTGCTCTAGTCAGGACTTCCAATACTATGTTGAACAGGAGGGGAGAGAGTGGGCATCCTTGTCTAGTTCCAGTTTTCAGGGGAATTGGTTCCAATTTTTGTCCATTTAGGAGTATGCTGGCTGTGGTGTGGGTTTCTCGTAGATGGCTTTTACTATTTTGAGGTATGTTCCCCGTATGCCTAGATGTTCAAGGGTTTTTATCAAGAACACTACTATTTTAAATGTTGATAGAATTTTTTAGTATTTGATGACATGGTATCTCTACTTCCATCAAACAAAAATAAAATCAGTATATAAACACTTCTCCTTTAATACTTAAGCTTGGATCTCTATGTATCCTCACGGACAGCTATCATAAATACAATTAGTGTGAACCCTAAAATTGGTACAAATAGGGAAAACATGGAAGTTCCCCTCGTATCTAACTTTACTTGCAAACAAATAAGAAGACATGATAATACTAGGTGGCAGCACCATGCACATATATGATAAGATATCAGGGTGTCATATACACATGATTTTGAGTGAGAAGACAGAACAGACATATTAGGTCAAATATGTGGAAGATATAAACTGCCCTAAATGCTAGATGTTCTGTGAGAATCTCCTAATTTGCATTGAGCAACCCCTCTTTTCTGATTCCTTGACATCTATCTCAGAAGATTGTTTGAAAATTCAATGAGAAAGTCAGTATTAAAGCACTTCAGAAATTTAAAAATTCTATACAAACCTTTTAGAAATTTAAAAATTCCAAACCGGGCTCGGTGGCTCAACCTGTAATCCCGTGCCTTTGAGAAGCTGAGGTGAGTGGCTTGCCTGAGGCCGCGGGTTGGAGACCCATCTGGGTGCCCCCTAAGCGGAGACCTCATCTTTAAAATAAATTAAAAATTAGCTGGGTGTGGTAGCACATGCCTGTAATTCCGGCTACTCGGAAGGCTGAGACGGAAGGATTGCTGGAGCCCAGCCGGCCAAGGCTGTGATGTCCGGGAGTGGCCACTGCACTCCAGTCTGGGCAACAGAGTGAGACGCCAATTCAAAAAAAATTTTTTTTTTTTCTCCAGCGATCCTTCCGCCTCAGCCTTCTGAGTAGCCTGAATCACAGGCATGTGCTACCACACCCAGATAATTTTTTATTTATTGTAAAGATGAGGTCTCGCCGCCCAGGTGGGTCTTGAACCCACGGGCTCAGTCAATCCACTCACCTCAGCCTCCCAAAGGCACAGGATTACAGGCTGAGCCACCGAGCCCAGCAAAAAAAATTTTTTTTTAATAAATAAAAAAATAAAAATTATATGCAAACCCTTTGTGTTATTGTCTCCTAGAATGAGATTTTACCCTCATTACGGTCAAAATTTTAAAACAAAACAGAGTAAAAACCTCATCCCTTGCCAACAGCCAAGTCCTTCTATCACCCTCCTTTTCTTTTCCCACCAGGGAGCACTTAGCTCCAGTGAAGTGTCCTCCTGAAGTTTTCCCCTATCAGACTTACACCACCTGCTTTTGATGGAGGAAGACAACAAACACTATTCAGGTGCTCTGTTGGCACTGCCTCTCAACCAGGTGGTGTGAGCCACTGATGACTCTTGTACTTCCCATCCTACTGAAACCTTTTTGGGATTTTTCAAGAAAAATTTACCTTGCTCTGTAACCACAGAACCTCCCTCTTCTCAGCTGTCTGTTCAGACTCCTGGCATATTGTGGGGGAATAGATAACTTATTTTTGTGTTTTTCCTGAGTTAAGGCTTTCTGGATACATTTTGTCAAAAATTTGGGATGCTGAGCTAAGACCAAGCTCTGGCAAATTAATTTACAACTACATAGATATTGAGAGAACTCCAGAGAGATTTGCTTGACTTCAAAAGTATGGAGACATTTCTCAGTTATAAAGCTGGTGACAATGGTCATTATCTAGAGAGATTCATATCCCATTAATCTCTAAGGAAACAGTTGCAGAAGGAGGGAGGTGTTTGTGTGGGGGTAACAGGGGGAATAGTCTCTCTAACTTTTATAAGCAGAAAAAATATACTTTTCTTCCTCCCTTGCTATGATATAGATTTCATGTGCCATAGAATATTTGGCCAAGCCTTCACGCATAATTTCAGGAGAAAGAATCTGTTGTGAGGGAACACACCGTTATTAATTGATTTGAAGTGAAAAATAACAATCTTTCTCGGTCCAGAACACTGTGTGTGTACATTCAAAATAATACTGATAAGTGAATATTTAAAACTCAAAACAGTTCAGTGCAAATTTCTAGTGTAAATGTTCTTCGACTTCCATGAAATTCAACCCTGTAAGTGTTGGGTGGTTGCTGGCCCTATGCCTATCTCTGTCTTTCCTTCTCACTCTTCTTTATTCTCTATTTCAGTTCCTCTAGCCATACAAATCCATATTCTTAAAAAGCCCTATCTGAGGCACAATAAAATAAACTGTTACTATGTGTTATTATTACACTATCTCCAATGATACTGCCAAGCTTAAGAAAATGAAGCTTCATTGGGAAAAAAATAACCAAGAAGACATCAAAATTAGAGTCCAGAAGAAAACAAGCCAATAGAATAACTGATGTTAAAGTGCAGCTGTCCGTCATAAAAGGCCTGAGGTCATAGTTAAGCCATACTCAGACTTGTGAGTTGAACTTCAAGAGGACAATGGCCAGGATTAAGCTGGGAATACACAACCACCAGCTTTTGAGGGTTGGTTTGTAATGTTGCTGATTGACAAGATGTGTATATTCCCATTATAGCTGATTTCAAGCTACCAATGTGGTGTTGACCTGCTTACAAAATTCCTGAAAATATAACATGTGATTCTTATGAGCCAGTGGGAGAAGCCCCCAACACAGAACTGTTGTAGCTACAGTTAGGCCTGACACACTGGGATTAGAGTGATTTAACTCAAAAATAATATGAGAGAGAAGGGGCAAGATGGCGATGGCATAGGTGAACTGGTGAGATTCTCTGAACGTGAGTTCC
>NW_007260035.1:0-806 GCF_000164805.1 Carlito syrichta | reverse complement strand
AAAGCAACCCCACCTTCCCTCCAAAACAGAATTGAAGAGGGGAGGGAAAGCGGAGAGGGAGAAAAATCTACAGGAAATGAAGAAAAACCAAAAGAAGAGTATGGGTCTCTCCCAGACGCCTGGGAGAGCAGACACTGAGAAAACTGACTTTGGAATGCAAACAATGAAAAGCCCCCAGAATGAAGGGTCTCAAACTGCAAATGTAGATATCAAAACAATAATGGAGAGATTAAAAAGAGTTGAGGAGACACAAGAAGAAACTAGGAAGGAGCTGATATCTGAGATAACAGTAATAAAGAATACTGTGAATGAAATAAATAACAAATTGATAAGCATGGAAAGCAGAATTACCCAAGCAGAAGAAAGAATCTCAGAGCTTGAGGCCCAAAATATAGAAATAACCCAAACTCTTAAAAACACAGAAAATAAGCTCAAAAAGACAGAACAAAACCTTCAAGAGATGAGTGACTACCTCAAGAGGCCTAACCTAAGAAAAATTGGACTCCCTGAGGCAGAAAGAGAAACAGAGACCACATTGGAACAAACTTTCCATGAGATCATTCAAGAAAACTTCCCTTATCTAATCAGTGATGCAAAAATTCAAACACAAGAGATTCAGAGAACCCCTGCAAGACAACAAATGAGAAGACCAACTCCTAGACACATAATAATTCGCCTAAATAAAGTAGGCACAAAAGAAAAAATCCTAAAGGCAGCAAGAGAAAAAGACCAGATCACCTACTATGGAAGACCAATCAGAATAGCAGCAGATTTATCTGCAGAAACCCTGCAGACTAGGAGAGCTG
>NW_007260034.1:479673-484362 GCF_000164805.1 Carlito syrichta | reverse complement strand
CCCCTTACTCCTCTATCTCTCCACTACTCTCTTCAACCCACTATCTGCTCCATTCTCTCCCCTCTGCTAACCACATTTTATTTCAGGGAGTAAACTTACAGCCCTACTTCACGGACAGATTCCAGGGCAGTGGGAAGTGGGTTCCATATTATCCACACACCTGTCAGCGAATACCAGGACCTGCAGACAGATTTTGAATCACAACTCTCCCCTTAAGTAAATCTCAAAACTGCAAAAAGGACCACCTCCAACCTACAGTGCAACTTCAGAACTGAACAAAATAAGAGGACATACATAAATAGGAAATTGAACAAACAGAAGTAAAACTAATCCCTTTATCCCTGAATAACAGAATTAAAGAAGACGGTGACGTGGAAGGAAGGAAAAAGTAGAAAGGGGGAAAAACCGCACAAATGAAGAAAAACCAAAAGAAGAATACAGGTCTTACACAGACCCCTGGGAGATCAGACACTGAGAAAACAGATTCTGGAACACAAACAATGAAGAGTCCCCAGAATGACTGGTTACATGCAATAAACCCAGACATCAAGACATTAATGGAGAGAATTTAAAAAATGAGGAGAGACAAGAGGAAAATAGGAAGGAGCTGATGTCAGAAATGACAGCAGTAAAGAATACTGTGATGGAAATGAACAACAGACTAATAAGCATGGAAAGCAGAATCAGCCAAGCAGAAGAAAGAATCTCAGAGCTCGAAGACCAAAACACAGAACTAACCCAAACTGTCAAAAGCATAGAAAAGAAGCTCAAAAAGACAGAACAAAACCTGCAAGAGATGAATGATCACTTCAAGAGACGAAACCTAAGAATAATTGGGCTTCCTGAGGCAGAAAGAGAAACAGAAGCCACACTGGAACAAACATTTCATGAAATCATTCAAGAAAACCTCCCTCGTCTCATTAAGGATGAAAAAATACAGACACAAGAGATTCAGAGAACCCCTGCAAGACAACAAATGAGAAGACCAACTCCCAGACACATAATAATTCGCCTAAACAAAGTAACTATGAAAGGAAAAATCCTAAAGCCAGCAAGAGAAAAAGGCCAGACTACCTACCAGGGAAAATCAGTTAGAATAGCAGCAGATTTATCCACAGAAACCCTTCAGGCCAGAAGAGCCTGTAGCCCCATCTTCAAAGTTCTAAAAGAGAAACAATTTCAACCAAGAATAACCTACCCAGCCAAACTAAGCTTCATAAATGAGGGAGAATTGAAATCTTTTCCAGACATCCAATCTCTAAGAACATACGCCGCCACCAGACCACCTCTACAAGAAACACTTAAGAAAGTACTGAACACAGAAGAAAAAGAAAAAAGAACAACAGCATTCTTCACAAGAGTACAGGCAAAAGATTAAAAACACACATGAACCAACTCCAAAACCCAAAGAAAGACAACAAACAAACAGGAACAACTCTGTAAGAACCTTATGACAGGGATCAACTCTTGCATTTCAATTATTAGCCTAAATGTGAACGGACTAAATGCACCACTGAAAAGACATAGATTGGCAAAATGGATAAAATATCATCAGGCAACAATCTATTGCCTTTAAGAGACTCACCTCACTAGAAAGGACATCCACAGACTCAAAGTAAGAGGATGGGAAACAAACTTCGAGGCGAACGGAATACAAAAGAAAGGAGGAGTAGCCATCTTAATTTCAGACAAAATACCCTTTAAACTATTAAAAATCAAAAAAGATACAGAAGGCCACTACATAATGATAAAAGGCTCAATCCATCAACAAGAAATATCTATCCTAAATATATATGCACCCAACATAGGTGCACCAACTTTCATAAAGCAGCTTCTTTGAAAACTAAAGAAAGATATTGACTCTAACACTATCATAACTGGGGACTTTAATAACCCACTCACAACCCTAGACAGATCATCAGGACAAAAAATCAGCAAGGAGATCGGGAACCTCAATGTAACTTTGGACCAAATGGACTTAATTGATACCTACAGAACACTCCCTCCAAAAACCACAGAATACACATTCTACTCATCACCACATGCAACATATTCTAAGATCGACCACATACTCGGCCATAAATCAAGCATAAGCAAATTTAAAAGGACCAAAATTCTACCAAACACCTTCTCGGACCACAGTGGAATAAAATAAACATTGACACCAACAAAGTCCCCCCAAAACCCACAAAGACATGGACACTAAACAGCATGATGCTAAACAACTCCTGGGTCACTGACGAAATCAAAACAGGGATCAAAAGATACCTGGAAACAAATGAAAATGAAGAAACATCTTACCAGAATCTCTGGGATACCCTGAAAGCTGTAGTAAGAGGGGAATTTATATCCCTACAAACACACATGAAGAAAATGGAAGGAACAGAAATTCACAACCTAACAAGCCACCTAAAGAAGCTGGAAAAGCAAGACCACAAAAACCCTAATTTCAGCAGAAGAATCCAGATCACCAAAATAAAAGCCCAAATCCAGGACATAGAAGACAAAAAGATAATACAAAAAATCAATGAAACAAAAAGCTGGTTCTTCGAAAGGGTAAACAAGATTGATGGTTCCCTAGCTAGACTGACCAAGAAAAAACAAGAAAAAAACCCAAACAAGCATAATCAGAAACACAAAAGATGAAGTCACATCTGACCCTGAAGAAATACAAAATATCATTAGAGACTACTACGTACACTTGTTTGGAAACAAACTTGAAAACCAGAAGGAAATGGAGGACTTTCTGACATCACACAACCTACCTAGGTTGGAACAAGAAGAAATTGAGACCCTAAATAGACCAATAACAATCAAGGAAATCGACTACATAATAAGAAAACTTCCTACAAAAAAAAGCCCTGGTCCAGATGGCTTTCCAGCAGAATTCTACAAGACATTCAAGGAGGAGCTGATACCAATCCTACTGAAGGTATTCCAGGCGATTGAAAAAGATGGAACTCTCCCCAAATCATTTTATGAAGCCAACATCACATTGATACCCAACGCAGGTAAAGATCCAACAACGAAAGAGAACTACAGGCCAATATCTTTGATGAACATAGATGCTAGAATTCTCAACAAGATCCTAGCAAACCGGATTCAGCAATACATCTCAAAAATCATCCACCATGACCAAGTAGGCTTCATTCCTGGCATGCAAGGCTGGTTCAACATTCATAAAACCATAAATGTAATTAAATACATCAACAGATGTCAAAACAAAAACCACAAGATCATATCATTAGATGCAGAAAAAGCTTTTGATAAAATCCAGCACCCCTTCTTTATAAAAACCCTTGAACATCTAGGCATACGGGGAACATACCTCAAAATAGTAATAGCCATCTACGAGAAACCCACAGCCAGCATACTCCTAAATGGACAAAAATTGGAACCAATTCCCCTGAAAACTGGAACTAGACAAGGATGCCCACTCTATCCCCTCCTGTTCAACATAGTATTGGACGTCTGGCTAAAGCAATCAGAGAAGAGGAGGCAATCAGAGGTATTCAAATAGGAAAAGAGGAAGTCAAGTTATCTCTCTATGCAGATGATATGATGGTGTACCTTGAAAACCCAAGAGAATCTGTCAAAGGCCTCCTTACATTGATAAAGGCCTTTGGCAAAGTCTCAGGATACAAAATAAATGTACAAAAGACAATCGCATTTCTCTACACCAATAATAAACAAACAGAAACCCAAATAAAAAACACAGTTCCATTCACAATAGCCACCAAAAAAATGAAATACCTTGGCATCTTCCTGACCAGAGACGTGAAAGACCTTTACAATGAAAATTACAAAACACTGCTCAAAGAAATCAAAGCCGACATGAACAAGTGGAAAAATATCCCATGCTCATGGATCGGAAGAATCAACATTGTGAAGATGTCCATCTTACCTAAGGCAATCTACAAATTCAATGCAATACCCATTAAATTACCAACAACATTCTTCTCAGACCTAGAAAAAACAACATAGGAATTCATATGGAAACACAAACGTCCAAGAATAGTCAGAACATCCTCAGCAAAAAAAACAAAGTAGGTGGTATCACAATACCAGACTTCAAACTTTACTATAAAGCTACAATCATCAAAACAGCTTGGTACGGGTACAGGAACAGGCATATAGATCAATGGAATAGAATTGAGATTCCAGAAGCAAAACCTCAATTTCTCAACCAATTCATTTTTGACAAAGCCTCCACACCTACCACTGGGGAGAGGAGAACCTATTCAGTAAATGGTGCTGGGAAAATTGGCTGACCACATGCAGAAGATTGAAACAGGACCCCTATCTATTCCCATGCACAAAGGTTAATTCCAAATGGATCAGAGACCTAAATGTAAAACCTCAAACCATAAGAACCTTAGAAAAGGAAGGAAATACTCTCAAGGAAATCGGAACTGGCATCCAATTCCTGTACAAAACCCGAAACCCACAGGTCTTAAGAGAGAAGATAGACAAATGGGACCTTATTAAACTGACAAGCTTCTGCAAAGCCAAAGAAACCATCAAGAGAGCAGGGAGACAGCCTACAGACTGGGAAAAAGTATTTGCCAACTCTAGGTCTGACAAAGGCTTAACATCCTGGATCTACAAGGAACTGAAGCGTACTGAAAAGAAGAAAACAAACAACCCCAGTATAAAATGGGCAAAAGATATGAAACAGACAATTCACAA